>NW_027076073.1:0-221000 GCF_963932015.1 Anas acuta | reverse complement strand
TATATTTAAAAAAAAAATAAAAAAAATTGAAACTGTTCTTCTTGTTGGATACCCCGAGGTGATCCTTTTTCTAACTGAGGCTTTGCAATGAGACTTAAAGCACAGTCCGAACGGGTAGAAATTGGCAGGATCTGCACTCAGTTGTCCTAAATTTCCCTGCTGGTCAGAGTTAAGGGCTTGTGCATCCGTTCTGTAACTATAGGTGGCTACCTTCGCTATTGAGAGGACAAAGCACTTCTTTTGGCACAGAAAGATCTCCATTGGCACGCCACGGTGGCTGCAAATCGATCTTCTGATGGAGCGATGCTCTGAAGGCTTAAACGTAAAGCTTCTTCCTTCCTCCCCCCTTGGCACAACTCGATGTTGGGCACATTGTGAAGCTTCGGTGTTCTGATTTCTCGGACAGTTGATAGCCAAATCCTGGAGTTACTATGTCAACTCTTGACTTTTACTCGTGTATGCCATTGTTTTGACTGTACCCGTGTCAGATGATGAAGCTGTAGGGGTGTGAGGGAGCAGAATCGTTATTCCAGTGTGTTGTGGACCAAGCTTGCTGCCAGGACTGGGGGTGGGGGTCATCCCACCCAGCCTTACTTTCAATTATCAGGGATGATCAACTGGTGAAAAGCAGCAGCTCTGCCATGCGGCTCCGCTACCTCCACTCCCTTCTCTTGTGCTGTACCAAAGTTCCCCCAGGCTTTGGTTGGTGCTTTTTGCTGGTGTGAGTACTCCGGGGCGAGAAGTCGGGACTCTGCCGCAGTCGGAAAGGGTAACCCCTCCTTTTTAGTGGCTTTTTCTTGCTTACACATTAATCTTACAGACCAGGCTGCCACTTACAAGGAACAAACCCCTATTTTTAGGGTCACAATTTTATTATAACCTTATTATTGCCACATCAGGGCCCAGGGACCATCTCTGGAACCGGGAGCAGGGCCTCTGTGGCAGGTCCTGTCCCAACGGACACAACGGACCTGGTTCCCTGCAATGCGGACTTCTTAGATGGCGAGGCCTTATTGGAGAGGAACAGCCCTCCTTTCAAATTCCCAAATCCTCATGCTAGGAGATGAGGCCTGAATGTTAGAGTCCAAAGCCTCCTCTTTGGGTCCAAACACCCATCTGGAGGGATCAAAGCATCACTTTAGGATCCAGACAGAGGAAGCGAGCTGCGCTGTGCATGATTTTTAAGCTGGGTGCTTAAAAACAAGGCTGTGGTCTATACAGAGGAGCCTTGGTGCCATGCCTGTATGCTTCTCAGCTGCAAAGCAAAGGTGAGAAAAAGGATTTGGATCCGCAAAAGATGCTCTTAGCCCTGAAGAGAAGGGGAAATAGGGTGAAAATGAGGCATTTCGCCCTAATAGTGCGGCCCAGCATGAGGATTTGGGAATTTGGAATGGGGTGAGGCCTCTCAAAGAAGGCCTCAGCATCTAAGAAGGCTGCTTGTCAACTTACAATGAACGTGTGGACCCTAAAAACAAGGATTTCTTCCTTGAAAATGGCAGCTCGGGCATTGTGCCATTTTTAGGGCACAATGCCCGATTTTTTGGGTCCACATTTTCAATGCAAGGTGTAAAGCGGCCTTTATAAATGGCGAGGCTTTCTTTGAGAGGAACACCCCTGCTTTCAAATTCCCAAATCCTCATGCTGGGAGCCGAGGCCTGAATTTTAGGGTCCAAATCCTCCTGTGCGGGTCCAAAAACCTAGATGGAGGAAACAAAGCAGCACTTCAGGATCCAGACCCTGAGCTGCAGAGTCCAAAGGCCCAGCTTTCAGCTCCAAAGCCTGACTTGGAGATACAAGACACGCCCTCTCCTCCTCCTCACTGCCTCTTGCCTCCTCCCCTCCTGATATTTTAACCGTCTCAAACCTCATTATTAGGGCCCCATGCTTCCTTATTTCACCCCAAATCCCTATGTTCAGGGTCCACAACCTCCACTTGGTATCTGAACTCTTCTTCTGATTGCCTTATCCAAGGCAATCAGAAGGGCACGCCTCCTTTTAAATTCGCAAATCCTCATGCTAGGAGCCGAGGCCTGAATTTTGGGGTCCAAACATCCATTTCGAGGAAGCAGAGAGTGGAGGGCGGGCCGCACTGTCCAGCATTTTTAGGCCCCAGCATCACATATTAGGGCAGAAAGCCGCTTCCTTGGGCTTGAAAGCCTTGTCTGAAAGGGTAACCCCTCCTTTTTAGTGGCTTTTTCTTGCTTACACATTAATCTTACAGACCAGGCTGCCACTTACAAGGAACAAACCCCTATTTTTAGGGTCACAATTTTATTATAACCTTATTATTGCCACATCAGGGCCCAGGGACCATCTCTGGAACCGGGAGCAGGGCCTCTGTGGCAGGTCCTGTCCCAACGGACACAACGGACCTGGTTCCCTGCAATGCGGACTTCTTAGATGGCGAGGCCTTATTGGAGAGGAACAGCCCTCCTTTCAAATTCCCAAATCCTCATGCTAGGAGATGAGGCCTGAATGTTAGAGTCCAAAGCCTCCTCTTTGGGTCCAAACACCCATCTGGAGGGAGCAAAGCATCACTTCAGGATCCAGACAGAGGAAGCAGGCTGCGCTGTCCATGATTTTTAGGCCCCAGCATCACATATTAGGGCAAAAAGCCTCTTCCTTGGGCTCAAAAGCCCTTTTTAGAGAACGAACCCTTCTTTTCAGTGCCAGGATCATCATTTGCTGAGTCAAGGCCTGACAGTCACATCCCAAAGGCTCAACCTGAGAGCCCAAAGCCTCTTTTTTAGCACCCAGAGCCTTCTCCTTGGGACTCAAAGCCTCAGGTTGGGGTACAAAGGCTCATTTTCTGGGTTCAAAGCCCCATTTTAGTGTCCAGAGACTCCCATGCTAGGCTCTAAAACTTCATTCTTCATGGCTGACGTCTCATGCTCAGGCTCCAAACCCTGATTTTCAGGGCCCAGACGCTGCTTTGGGATCCTAAACCCCCTCCTGATTGCCTACCTACTCCTTTGTAGGGCCAAGAGTCTACTTTTTGGTGACCAAAGCCTTAATATTAGGGCCCAGAGACCCACCTCTTGAATTCAGAGCCGCCTTCTTGGGGCCTTCCTCATTAGGGCCAAATGCCTCATTTTCACCCTATAACCCCTTCTCTTCAGGGCTAAGAGCATCTTTTGCGGATCCAAACCCTTTTTCTCACCCTTTCTTTGCAGCTGAGAAGCATACAGGCATGGCACCAAGGCTCCTCTGTATAGACCACAGCCTTGTTCTTAAGCACCCAGCTTTCAGGACGTTTTCAGGACAAGAGAGCCTATAGTTGGGATCCAAAGCCGTCTTTGCTTACACGTCAATCCTACAGAGTAGGTTGCCATTTCCAAGGGGCAATTCCCTATTTTTAGGGTCCACAATTTTATTATAAGATGCAATGCGTCCTTCTTAGATGGCAAAGCCGTAAGTGAGAAAGCCCTGCTTTCAAATCCCCAAATCCTCATTCTAGGAGCCGAGGCCTGAATTTTAGGGTCCAAACATCCATTTTGAGGAAGCAGAGAGTGGAGTGTGCACCACGCTGCCCTGACATTTTTTGGCCCCAGCATCACATATTAGGGCAGAAAGCCTCTTCCTTGGACTCTAAAGCCTTGTTTGAAAGGATAATTCCTCCTTTTTAGTGGCTAATGATTTCTTGTATCCCCCTAACTCCCTCTCTCAGCCATCCAACCCGCAGGGCTCAGGACTTGTTGATGCTCTAAGGAAAAGCCTGAGGAGACAGAGAGCTAGCTGTGTGTCCAGCCCACAGGGTGCCGGACAACAGGCTGGCCAGGACAAGGAGACAAAGAACAGGCAGGCAAACTGCGCGAAAGAAGCAGGAAAGCTGGAGGAAGAGGTTCTGCCTCTGTTCTGCTGCTGGCTGGAAAGCGGATCTGAGAAGGGACAGCCTCGTTCGCAGCTGCTCGGAAGAGAGCCCCAGCTCGTGTCTGGAATGCTCTGGTGTCCCCAAGTCTGCCAGCACTGGGAACAGCCTGTTTATGGCGGTGCCTCCCCTTTCCTGGTCTCGCAGAGAAAGGGAAGCCCATGCAGGACCCCGTTGGGAAGGCCTGCAATGCCATGGGAGGGCCTGCATGCTGGAGCAGGGCAAGAGAGCGGGGACAAGCGGCAGAAGAGGCTGGAGAGGGGGGAAAGGTGTCCGCAGGTTGCTTGTAGCTTCTCCCTCCCCTGGCCACTTAGCGCAAGGCGAAGCACAGCCTGGACACTGGCGATTCGGGTGCAGAGCTTTACTCAGAAAAGCTGCCGGACGGCTGCCAGTCCTCACCCCCCCGCTGCCCCGCACGCCGGGGGGGCCGCCCCCAGCCCTGGCAGGAGGGCCGGGACGGTGGTGGGGGCCGGGGGGGTGGTATCCACGGGGGCTGGAGGGCGCTGGGCCGGTCGCGCTGCAGCCGGCTGGGGTGCGCTCGTCCAGGCCCGGGTGGCGGCTGCTGGCGCTGGGCCCGTCTCGGTGCCCGGGCTTCTGAGGCTGCGGAGAGGCGCCTGCGGAGAGAGGAGGCTGGGCAGCACCCGGCGGCCGCGCCGCAGCACCTCACCGGCGGTGCTGCAAGGCCAGCGGCAGCCGGCCGACGGGGAGCTGGGGCGAGAGACGGCCGCTCACTGCTGTCTTCTCCTGCGCAGCTGGATGACCCCGCAGCACAGAAGTGTGCTGAAGAGCAGGGAGCCCACGATTGCCGCCGTGCTCACGAGGCAGTGCTTGCGCACGGCGGCACCGGCCGAGGCACTCGCGCTCCTCTCGCCAGCCGCACCTGGAGGAACAGCTCTGGGCCTTAGCGCGTCCTCGCGCTGCTGGGCAGCCTGCGGGAGCTCTGGCAGTGCCGAGACGGTCGCTCTCCTGCTGCCAGCCTCTCCGGGAAGAAGCTGCCTTGCTTGCAGCAGAAGGCGCCGCCGCCATGCTCGCGGCTCCCGCTCACGGGCTGCTCAGTACCTGGATTCTCTTGAAAAAACTGGAACACCCCGGTGTGGCGGGCTTCTCCGGGCTCCGAGAGCACTGCCAAGAAGGAGAGAAAGGGAAAGCCTCAGCATGGCTTAGGCACAGAGGATGCCAAAGGACGGGCGGACAGACGGGTGGATGGAGAGGCTCCCTCTGCGAGTCCGTGCAGCCCCCTGGGCCGCAGGTCACAGGAGGGGTCCCACTCGCTGCTGCGGTGCTGCTTTGGGCCCCTGGGGACTTGGGCAAGCTGCGGGGCTCAGGTGCTGCGGGAGGTACGCTCCGGTACGGGTCACGGGCTGCAACTGGCTGTGGTGGGAGGCAGGCGATCCCCACCCACAGGCACAGAGGCCCGCCAGCATCTCTGGCACACTGCTGGCGCTGAGCTCCACGCGCCAGAGCCCACAGCCCTCCTGCAGAGCGCTTCCAGGCTCCTTTGGCAGCACCTGCTCTGTGCTAAGCATGCCACCGGACGGCAATTACCTGGCGGGACGGTCGCTGGCGCTGCCTCTGGCACTCCCTCCGAGCCTGGCAGCGTGTTTCCCCTGGGAAGCGCCTCCTTCTGCACAGCCTCTCCGTCCGCCCCTTCGGCAAGAAAGCGGCACAGTTGCACTGGGAGCGACCGCTCCTCAGCAGGAGGATGCTTCTAGCTGCAGCAGGCGATGCTTCTCAGCATGCACACGGCTGTAGCCAGCCCCTCAGGCTTCCCCGTGCAGCACACCCACCCTGTGCTCCCTCCAGTTCCTGCAGGATTTCCTGCAGGATTGCCGAGGTCCTCTGGGAGCTTTGGCCTCTTCTCGCTTGATGCCTTGCTCTTCGAGGACCCAGCGCGGAAGCTGGAGAGCCGTCGCCTACAGCCACACCTGCAAGCAAACACAGAACAGAGCAGCTCCCACCAAACAGGGCGGGATGCTTCTTCCCATCGCGCAGCTCCCACAGGGGATTGCTGCACGGCCCTGGACTCTCCCTCCCGCCCAGGAGCCTCTTGCAAACAGGCAGCAGGGGCCTGCAGTGCCAGCGTGCCGGGACAAAACGAACGAAGCGTGCATGCAGCTGCCCAGAGAAGGGCCTCCCCAGAGCTCAGCCCAGGCTCGAAACTCAAGCCCACCGTGCCCGCTGGCTCTGCAGCACGCATGGGGGCGGAGCGGCTGGCAAAGACAGCTTGGCAAGGCAAAGCGCCCCAGGCGTGTCACCGAGCCTGAGCCCTTCCCTCTCTGCTCTCCTGCGCGGCTGAGGCCAAGGAAGGCTGAAGGTCCATTGCAGGCAGGCAGCAAACAACAAGGGCAATGCTCGCTCCTCCCTCCCGCTGACTTACTTGTGGGATCGCCCTGGGGCACGAGGACAGGACCATGCTCGGACGTCCCGGACAAATCACCTACAGGCACAGAGCAAAACCGTTGCCAGTGCGTGCTGGGAGCTCCTTCTGCCCCAGCGCCCTGCGGTGGCTGACAGAGGGGCCGGGGCACGGCGCAGGGCCCAGGAGCAGGGCGAGCTGGCGGAAAAACACTCGTCCCCGCTTCTTGTGGAGAAGAGCCCACTGGCCAGGGAGAGGCTGCAGCACTGCTCAGCTGGCGCAGAAAGCCACCAACAAACCCCAAGGAAAGCAAGAGCCACACCGTAGCCCACGTACCTGTGGGGTGCCACCCAGTCTCAGGAGCAGGATTCCACGGCGCAGCTGGAACAGCACGGCCTGCGGGCACAGATGGGGGCCAGGACAGGTGAGGAGGGCTTCCACTGCGTGCTGCAACCAAGTCTTCCCTCGGGAAGCCCCCCTAGGGAGCGGACGACCCCTCGGAAGGGGGTGGTCTGCCTGCGCAGGACCTCCAGTCGCCCGCGGACCAGTGCTGCTGCTTTGGAGGCAGGGGACGGTGACAACTTACCGCTGGGCTGCCCCTGGAGCTCCACTCCAGGACCCAGCTGAGGAGCTGGGGAAGCGCTGCCGAGCGCATCGTCACCTGGAAGCAAGAAGAGAGCAGACACGTTCCCCTTGCCCGCTGTGCCCCCGAGCACCCTGCAGTGACGGAGGGGCCGGGGCACGGGGTGAGATGCCCGAGGCTGCGGCGGGGCTCAGGGACCTCCCGACGGAGGGGAAGGCTGGAGCCGGGGCAGCGCGGCGCATGGCTCGGCTCACAGGGGCCCCGGGGGGGCTCAGCCCAGGCTTCGGCCCCCAGCCCCTCCGGCGACTCGCCCGCATCCGGCCCTGCCGCTGCCCCCGGCGCTGGCGCCCACCTGCTCCCAGCGCTCGCCTTGGCATAGCCCAGGCATCCCGGGCACACAGCACGAGGAGGAGGAGGAGGAGGCGGGTGGGGGCCGCAGCCCCCCACATCCGCCCCATGCTGCCACCGCTGCGTGAGTGCCGCCGTTGGGGCCGGCGCAGAGAGGTGCCCGTGGCCTGGCACAGCATCACAGCGCGGCGCTGTGACCTCATGGCCGCACCCTGCTGGCACAGGGGCTGCATGCATGGGTTGGGGCTGCGTGGCATCAGCCACAGCCGCAGCTCCACTGGGCCACCCGCCCTCAGTGTGGAAAGTGGCCTCCTCCTCCTCCTCGTTGCCATCAGAGCTGGCCAGCAGCATCCTCAGCATCCTAGAGGCCTTGGGTCTGTACGATTCAAAATAAATAAATAAATAAATAGAAAACAAATAAAAACAGAGAAGGAAAAACAGAAAGAGAAAAATGGTGTTGGATCCTAAAAGGCTTCTTTGGTCCCTCAAAGCCTCTGGGCTGCATGGTCTGAAACCCAAAAGGACACTCAGTGCTGGCCAGAGTCAGAGGGGGCAGATCCTTCCTCCGGGAAAATGGTGAAGTGGAGAAAGGCAGCACTCCAGCACGCCCCTGCTGTCCCAACAGGGTGCTGGTTTTCCTCAGGTGGGCAGCCGAGTTCCAGCACGGCCGCTCTCTCCCTGCCCCTCCTCCAAGAGGCAGGGGGAGAAAATATGACAGACACATGGAGCTTGTGGTTTGAGATACAAAAAGTTTAATCAAAGGGAAAAGGGAGAGGGAGGAAAAAAATGAAGGGACGGGCAGGGCAGGGCAGGGCAGGGCAGGGCAGGGCAGGGAAGGGCAGGGAAGGGCAGGGAAGGGCAGGGAAGGGAAGGGAAGGGAAGGGAAGGGAAGGGAAGGGAAGGGAAGGGAAGGGAAGGGAAGGGAAGGGAAGGGAAGGGAAGGGAAGGGAAGGGAAGGGAAGGGAAGGGAAGGGAAGGGAAGGGAAGGGAAGGGAAGGGAAGGGAAGGGAAGGGAAGGGAAGGGAAGGGAAAGAAAATGGGGGAGACCGCGCGAAAGGCCAGAGAGAGGGCAAAAGAGCGAGGCCCCCAGGCATGGGGCGTGTGCGCAGAGCTGCGCTCCAGGGAGGGCTGCACAGTGCCCCCGGGGCTGGGGAGGCACAGCCTGCGTGTAGCTGAGGATGCTGCTGGCCAGCTCTGATGGCAACAAGGAGGAGGAGGAGGCCACTTTCCGCGCTGAGGGCGGGTGGCCCAGTGGAGCTGCGGCTGTGCCATCCCTGGCAGTGTCCCAGGCCGAAGCGGGGGTCTTGGAGCAGGCTCGCTGCTGGAGAGGCGCCGGCTGAAGCCCTGTTGTTCATGGGCTTCGGGAGCTGCTTCGGGCGTGCCCCCGGCACGCAGAAGGCCGGAGAAGTGGAGGCAACGTGCCCGGGGAGCGGGGCTGCGCCGCAGGCAGGAGGAGATGCCGGGAGCTCTCCAGCACGCTCAGCTGCCTGCCGGGGAAGAGCATCGCCTCCTCCACGCCTTCTGCAGCCTGGAGCACAGCTGCCGAAAGCTGAAGCGTGAGCGTGGCCTTGGTGCTTGCAGGATCAGCCCCGTCTGAATCGCCAGCGATGAGACCGACTCGCAGGGGTCATTTGCCAAGCCTCGCAGGACTGAGAGAACAGAGAAGGAGAGGCGAGGTGACGGCCCTGTACCCGCAGAGTGCCCGGCCCCCCGCAGACGTTGCCCCCAGCTCTCCGCACAGCCAGGAGGGAGCAGGGGACAGGCTCCTGCCATCCCCCTCCCTGGCTCACCTTGGCAGATGTCCTGGCTCTTGCTCTGGTGCTGATCCAGCAGGTGCCTCCCCACGAGCCCTGGGGACACACGGCCTGTCAGCGCCCCCGGCTGCTCCCCGGGGCACAGCACGAAGGCACAGGGACGGGGGACCCCAGGCTCGCGGCTCACCAGTGAACCTCACAGCCTCCCGCCGCAGGGGCTCCTGCAGGCTCTGCAGGTAGGGCAGGCTCTGGGCCAGGTACTCCTCTGCTGCGCTGTTCCTCCTGGCCAGCTGCAGAGGGAAGGGCGCGGGCTCAGCGCAGGGCGGCCCCGGCCCCGGCCCCGGGTGCAGAAGTGTGCGTACCAGGCACTCGCTGATCTTCCAGCTCTGCAGCGTCTCGGCCAGGTGCGCCAGCTGCCTCCAGCGCAGGAAGCGCGCGACACCAAGGAGGGCTTCCCGGGAGGCCTGCAGAACAGCTGAGATGGCAGCAGAGCCTGGGCAGAAGACCCTGCTCCCCCCCCCGCAGCCCCTCCGCAGGGAGGGGGCCTCAGTGGAGACTAACGCTGCCAGCAGCTGCAGCACCCCTGGTGCTCGGGGGCCCCCAAGGCAGGGCAGGGCAGGGCAGTCAGCATCGCCCTCCCCCGAGGAGCAAAATGCCCACCTTGGCCACGCTCTCGTCCTGGTCGTGCAGGTGGAAGGACAGCGGGAGCAGGCTTCTGTGTGCCACCTGCTGCAGCTTCTCTTCTCTGCCCTCCACAAAGCCCAGCGTGTCGAGGAAGAGGCGAATAGAGAGAAGCCGCACCGTACTTGAGTCCTGGGGAGGGCGAGAGGGGGACATGGGTCCCGCTGGGGGCAAAGTCCCCGAGCCCCCAAAAGCGCTGCAAAACGAGCCTGCCCAAGGGCTCGCGGCGCCCAGGGCTGGGAAGCGGGCAGGGAGAGCCCCCAGCGGGCTGTCCCAGGGACGCAGCCATGGGGACGCAGCCTTATGTCGCCAAAGAGGGCTGGGAGCTTGCCGGCCAGCTCCAGAGCCGCGAGGCTGAGCGTCCTCCCCTCCAGGAGCCGCAGCATGGTGCTGAGCACGGGCAGAGCGACAGCGCGGGTGTCGCTGTCTGCAGCCTGCAGCTGCTCCGTGATGCTCGGCAGCAGGACGAGCGTTTGCCTCGCCTGTGTGAACAAAACACCTTCCTTTGGGGAAAGCAATGACTGCCCCCTGGGCGAAAACACTCTCCCAGCCCGCCCAACGCCCCTTCCCCTCCCCGCTGCCTGGCAAGGTGCCGAGCCACAAGAGCCCGGGGCCAGCCCAGCCCAAGCCGCGGCACTCGTGGCGTTGCCGGCTGCCCCCGCTCACCGTGGCCGGCCTCTCGGTGAGCCCCAGGATCGCCCTGAGCACCAGGCTCTGCATGCCCAGGCACGGGCTCCGCAGGTAGCTGGCAAAGAGGCTCACGACGCAGTCCAGCTCGTCGCCGAGCTCTGTGCACTCCAGCAGCTGAAAAGGACGTGGGGCGCAGTGCCGGCTCAGCAGCAAGAATGCCAGGGCAGGAATGCCAGGGCACGGCCAAGCCTGGCCCCGAGGCAGCAGGGCTTGTGCAGAGCCCCACGTGGGCTCGCTGCTCCTGCTGCCCCTGCTCACCTTGCTGAGGATGACCATGGCCACCGTCTGCCAGGAGGAGGCCTCCGTGCGGAGCAGCTCAACCAGCTGGTGGATGATGGTGGCGCACAGGCTCCTGGGCAACTCCTTCATTTCCCTGGCAGGGAGAATGGCAAGCAGGCGCCGTCAGCCCCGAGCCGGGCGGGCCCAGCTCTCCTGGCTTTGCAGCGCTCTCTTTTGCCACCAGCCCAGCGGCCACGGGCACCCATGCTGTGGCAGCACTTCCTCCGAGAAGCCCCTGTCACCTCCAGGGCTGGGATGGTGCCGACGAGGGGCTCTCACCTGGCCACCACCTGCACGCCCCAGAGGTGGCTCTCGGCGCTGAGAAGCGCGGCCCAGCCGCCCTGCGCCTCGATGGCCAGCACCTGGATCCCCAGGCCCACGCTGCGGAGCAGCGCTTTCAGGGCCTGCACCGTGGACCTGCAGGCAGAGAAGGGCCCGGGTCACGCCGGGAGCCCCAGCCCTGGGCTCCTCTGAGCAGCAGGGGCCGGGGATGTGGCACCTGACGGGAGTGAGCAGGTCCTGCCGGTGCTTCTCCCAGAAGACCTGCACCTCCTGCAGCTTCAGCTCCGTGGTGAAGGACACTTGGAAGAGGAGGGCCAGGAAGAGCTGGGGGAAAATGGCCTTCGCCTCCTCCCGGCTGGTAGGCAGCAGGAGGATCTCGTGGAGGGGCCTTGCTGCCTGCAGGAAGCAGCTGGAGGCGGAGGCGTGGGCAGGGAGAGACAGAGGAGGACGCAGCCCCCCAGGCTGGTGCCCCAGGGTGCGGAGAAGGCTGGCAGGGGCCAGGGGAGGGGAGCGGGGCCCCTGCCCCTGCCCCTGCCCCTGCCCCTGCCCCTGCCCCTGCCCCTGCCCCTGCCCCTGCCCCTGCCCGACGGAGACGCAGACGGGCAAGCGAGGAACTCACGGCCAGGGCCAGGATGCGCGGGTGGTCCTTGGTGGAGGTGGATGTCTTGCAGCCAGACTGGTTCATGAGGATGCGGAGCAGCTTGCGCAGCACCCTCTCTGTGGCTGGGAGCTCAGACACCATCGCCCTCCACATGGTGACAGCGACGCTGTGGGACCCCCGGGCTGTCAGCAGGGCTGCCCCCGGCCCGGCTGACGGCTTTGGGGGTGTGCGAGAGGAGCCCTGCTGGGCCCCGTACCTGGTGCAGGTCAGCGAGCACTGCAGCAGGCTGGCAACCGTCTCCCTGGGGCGCTTGCTGGCCAGCAGCAGCAGGGCCCTGTCCAGGCTCTGAAGGGCCAGCACGGCTCTGACGGACGGCAGGCTTCTGTAGATGGCCCACACGATGTGGAGCACCTGCCGGTGGGACACGGCTGAGACTGGGCCGGCACCAGGGCAGGAACAGAACCCCGAGGAGCTCTGGAGGCTGGAGCCGTGGCCGTGGCTGGGGGTGCTGGCGGGCACCCACCTGTCCCGAATGGAAGTCAGTCTCTGCCGCCAGCACGTCCACCATGTGGGCAGCCAGCTCGGTGCTGTGGGGACTCGGGGCTCTCATGCTCTGGACGGCGGTGAGGAAGACGCCCAGGCGTTCAGAGGGCTGCAGGTACTTCATGAAGATCTGTGGGAGGAAGGGCAGCATGTCAGCCACTGCGAGGGCTGCGACGGCCCCGCTCAGCCCTGCTGCTCCCAGCGCCCCAGGAGAGCTGGGAGCAGGGCCTGGGCGACGGCTGGGGTGCGGCCGCGTGTGGGCCCCGTGGGGACCGGGCTTTGTCGGGGACAGCGCCGGTCCTCTTGCTGCCGTCGCAGGGCCGGGCTCTCCTCCGGGGCTCAGGGCTCGGGGCTCAGGGCTCAGGGCTCAGGGCTCGGGGCTGGCGCTTCTCACCATGAACATCCTGTTGCTGTTGCTGTCTTCGGAGAGCCACAAGGACAGCCGAGCTCGCCAGCCCTGCGGCTGCTCGGCATCCTGGTCGCACAGCCTTGTGCCTGGAGAAAAGCGGACACAGTGTCTGTCGGCGGGGGGGCCTGGGGAGCTGGCAGTGGCAGCCGGGGGCTCGGGCACAAGCCTCCCTGGCAGGAAGGGGGCATGCCAGAGCAGAGCCGGGGGCAGCGCGGCCAGGGAGGGCCCGGGCTCTCGCGCTCAGGGCAGGGGGAACGGCTCGTCAGCCCGCGGCAAGGCAGCCGGGCTCGCTTGCTCGCTCGCTCGGGTCTCTCCTGCTGAGGAGAGGGGCCCAGGCGGCCTGGTGCTGGCCTGGCTGTGCCTGTGTCTGGAGGGACCCGGCCCGACGCGGCTCCGCTCACTTCTTTGCTGTGTGACGAAGAGGCAGAGGTGGCACACAGCCTTGGCTGCCTCGTGGCTTTTTCCCTCGCTCTCACAGGTGCAGCACAGGAGGAGGTACCCCACCAGCCTCCCCAGCAAGGCGAAGCGGTGCTTCTTGGGGTGATGATGCCTCAGCACTGTGGCTCCTGCAAAGCAGGAGCTGACCTGGGGAGACAGGCAGCGCGGGAGCACGGCTGAGCGGGGCGGCAGGGCCCCAGCCCCAGCCCCGGCTCTGCGCAAGCCTGGAGATGGGGAGAGCCGCGGCCGGGGAGCGAGGCCGGGGGCACCGGGGCTGCCTGCAGCAGGGGCTCCCTACCTGGGGCTAGGAGCAGGTGTTGAGGAAGGCGGCCAGCCCGGCGATCCGCGCCATGGCCCTCTCCTCCACGGCCTCCGGCTGCTGCTGGGTGAAGGGCAGCAGGAGCTGGGGGGAGAAAAGCTGCTGGTGTGCCCGCAGCACAGGGCACTGCTCCTTCCCGTCGTCCCCCCGCTGCGCTGGCCAGGCGGGTGGCCATGTCCCCGTCCTGCTGAAGCCCAGCCTTTGCCCAGCCCCACCTTCAAGATGTTCTGCAGCTCCAGGAGACCGCAGGCGCCGGCGCTGCTCACCAGCGCCTGCAGCAGGCTGTCCAGGGCTTCCACGGTCTGCAAAGAGGAGGACAGGGCTCGGGGCGCCCGAACACGGAGCAGTGGCATCCCCAGAGCCCAGCCCGTGCATACCCTGACGTAGAGAGACGTGTCCATGTCTGTCCCGTCCTCGTGGCCAGGGAGGTGGAAGACCCCGCGGAAGCAGGCGCGCAGGAGGCCGTTGGTCATGCCCTGTGGCAGCAGCCGCGCTGTGCTGCAAGGGGAGGGGGGCAGAGGTGTGGAACGCCCCCTGTGCGGCACCCTGTGCCCCACTCGGGGCCCCTGGCCGGCAGTGGTGGCCAAGCCCGCGCTGGCCCAGGTACCTCATGGCAGCGATGGCGAGCATGGCTTTCTGCTGCACCTCCGTGTCCAGGCGATCGCTGGGCTCCTCCTGCAGCAGCGCCTGCAGGGCACAGCGCGATGGATGGCACAGGGCAGCATCTCCTGGCCAGCGAGCGGCTCCAGGGGCTGGCCTACAGCCTACAGGATGGCTGCCCCGTCCCAGACGGCTCCCGGTGACCAGCACCTGGCCAGAGGGTGCTCCCCGTGGGGCAGGGCGTCCCCTCACCTCGATGCTCTGTGCCACCTCCAGCTGGCAGAAATACACCGCGTCCCACGTGCGCGGGTCCGCGACGGCGGCTTGGCAGGCGTCGCAGACGGAGGCCAGAAACCTCAGCTTCTGCGCCTCTCACTGAGCCGCGGAGGGGAGAGATGAGCGAGTGGGTCAGGGGAGCCCAGCAGGGGCTGCCCGCAGGAGGCCAGCAGCCGCGGCACAAAAGCAAGCGGTACCTTGGGTCTGCGGCTGTAGCAAGCGCGGAGGAAGCTCAGGGTGTCCTCTTCCTCCTGATGCGCCACGGCCGAGGCAGAAGGGCCCACGCCTGAGCCAGAGGGCGCCTGCAGTGGCTGCACCTCAGTCTCCTCATAGGGCTGCGGCTGGGGCCTGGAGGCCGGGGAGGCCCCAGCCTCCTCCAGCCAGGCCGCTCGCGGGGAGCAGGGGGGTCTCCCTGACATCCTGCCGGGAGCGCTCAGGAGGGAATGTGGCTCCTGCTCCTGTGGCGGGGGAGGGATGCCACAAAGTGCCACCACTGCCACCGGCCCCAGGCCCCCGTGGGTGGCCCCAGAGCCCCGCGGGGGTCCTGTCCCCAGGGGACTGCAGACGCCAGCCCCTGTCCTGGAGGGAGGTCCCCCTGCCCGGGGCTGCCCCCAGCCCCACTGCTGAACCAGGCCCCATGGGACCGGCCCTGCTGCGCAGCCCTGGCAGCACTGCCCCACCTGCTCCTCAGCCCTGGCTCCTGCGCTGGGTTTCTGGGGCAAGGTGCCTGCGCTTTGTGCCTTTGCTTCGCACCTGGAGCACCTGGGAGCACTCCAAGCGGTCGCTGCTGCACGGAACCAGGTCCGTTGTGGGACGTCCATTGGGACGGGACCCGCCCCAGAGGCCCTGCTACCGGTTCCGGAGACGCTGCCTGGGCCCTGCAGTGGGCAGACTAAATTAGAATAACATCGTGGACCCTAAACACGGGGAACTGTTCCTTGGAAGTGGCCGCCTGGTCCACAACATTGAAGTGGAAGCAAGAAAAAGCCACTAAAAAGGAGGGGTTATCCTTTCAAACAAGGCTTTAGAGTCCAAGGAAGAGGCTTTCTGCCCTAATATGTGATGCTGGGGCCAAAAAATGTCAGGGCAGCGTGGTGCACACTCCACTCTCTGCTTCCTCAAAATGGATGTTTGGACCCTAAAATTCAGGCCTCGGCTCCTAGAATGAGGATTTGGGGATTTGAAAGCAGGGCTTTCTCACTTACGGCTTTGCCATCTAAGAAGGACGCATTGCATCTTATAATAAAATTGTGGACCCTAAAAATAGGGAATTGCCCCTTGGAAATGGCAACCTACTCTGTAGGATTGACGTGTAAGCAAAGACGGCTTTGGATCCCAACTATAGGCTCTCTTGTCCTGAAAACGTCCTGAAAGCTGGGTGCTTAAGAACAAGGCTGTGGTCTATACAGAGGAGCCTTGGTGCCATGCCTGTATGCTTCTCAGCTGCAAAGAAAGGGTGAGAAAAAGGGTTTGGATCCGCAAAAGATGCTCTTAGCCCTGAAGAGAAGGGGTTATAGGGTGAAAATGAGGCATTTGGCCCTAATGAGGAAGGCCCCAAGAAGGCGGCTCTGAATTCAAGAGGTGGGTCTCTGGGCCCTAATATTAAGGCTTTGGTCACCAAAAAGTAGACTCTTGGCCCTACAAAGGAGTAGGTAGGCAATCAGGAGGGGGCTTAGGATCCCAAAGCAGCGTCTGGGCCCTGAAAATCAGGGTTTGGAGCCTGAGCATGAGACGTCAGCCATGAAGAATGAAGTTTTAGAGCCTAGCATGGGGGTCTCTGGACACTAAAATGGGGCTTTGAACCCAGAAAATGAGCCTTTGTACCCCAACCTGAGGCTTTGAGTCCCAAGGAGAAGGCTCTGGGTGCTAAAAAAGAGGCTTTGGGCTCTCAGGTTGAGCCTTTGGGACGTGACTGTCAGGCCTTGACTCAGCAAATGATGATCCTGGCACTGAAAAGAAGGGTTCGTTCTCTAAAAAGGGCTTTTGAGCCCAAGGAAGAGGCTTTTTGCCCTAATATGTGATGCTGGGGCCTAAAAATCATGGACAGCGCAGCCCGCTTCCTCTGACTGGATCCTAAAGTGATGCTTTGCTCCCTCCAGATGGGTGTTTGGACCCAAAGAGGAGGCTTTGGACCCTAAAATTCAGGCCTCAGCTCCTAGCATGAGGATTTTGTGCCCTAAAAATGGCAGCCTGGCTAGTAAGAGTGTGGCTGGAAGCAAGGAAAATCTAGCTTTGGATCCAGAAGCAAGTGTCAGGGCCCTGACCCAAAGCACTTGGTCACTTTAAAGGAGCACCCTGTCTCTTAATTGGAAGGTTAAGGCAATCAGAAGAAGAGTTCAGATACCAAGTGGAGGTTGTGGACCCTGAACATAGGGATTTGGGGTGAAATAAGGAAGCATGGGGCCCTAATAATGAGGTTTGAGACGGTTAAAATATCAGGAGGGGAGGAGGCAAGAGGCAGTGAGGAGGAGGAGAGGGCGTGTCCTGTATCTCCAAGTCAGGCTTTAGAGCTGAAAGCTGGGCCTTTGGACTCTGCAGCTCAGGGTCTGGATTCAAAAGTGTTGTTTTGCACCCTCCATCTAGGTGTTTGGACCCAAAGAGGAGGGTAAAAAACAAGGTGTAAGCATCTTAATATCTTTATTATATTTTTTATAATATCTTTTTAATAATATCTTTATTATAAATGGAAGGCACAAAACAAGCCAGCAACAGAGACTGTCCAAGAGAAATACTTGGTGCTTTATAAAGAAACAAGGAAGTACCCTTAGGTGGGTGTGATAATCCTCCTCTAATGCGTTTTTGGAGTGCAAAAATAGATTTGTTCTTGCTCTTCTCTCCAGGACAAAGGCAGAATAGGCAACTGCAAAGTTAGACCAGGGAGGTCAGTTTGTTCCATACTGAGAAAGACAAGCCTGTAAAACAAACTAGACAGATTTTCTTGGTACTATTCATCTTCCTTCAGCAAAGGCAAAGCTTATGACACTTGTTGGTGTGTGTATATATATTTATCCAGTGCTCTCACAACAAAATTTTGATTTGAAGAGGGCACACAGATCTGATTTTTTTTTTCTTTTCCAGTAACTAGTATAATAAGCACTGGTATTTTTGTATAAAAACAGAAAAATACAAAACAAAAGACTGAATATTATGTGGTATGCATGACATCATTAAAAAAAAATGGTGGTTTCAAAGCAATATGTACCCTGGTGTGTTTGCCATATCCTAGAGTCCAGCTTAAAGTGCATCTGATCTGTATTGCATTTTGATATTAATCTCTGTGTACAATGTTTTGCATGTAATTTATATAGTTCTTGGGAGAAAAAAAAAAAAAAAGAATGAATTGTCAGTTAGCTTCTTCTGAGAAAACAGACTCCAAGCAGAGATATTACTCAAATCAGAAGTGGACGAGCAGTTGAGGGGTGGGAAAAGGGATACATATACAAAATTTAAAAATAAATAAATAAATAAATAAAACATGCTGGGGGTGGGGGAGAAGGGAAATGGTTTTGAATCAATAAAGCTTTGGCTGTTGAGCAGAAACAATGCGCGAGTGCATCCAGAGAATAAAATGTGCCCACATGTAACTGTGACGTCCTCAGTGTGTCCACCAGCTTGTGAAATCAATCCCACATCTTCTCGTGGTGCTGGATGAATGGCTGAGCTTCCCATCTGAGCAAGGCAGAGCGTGCAAGTAGGGCCTGCAGGGTGGAAAGAGGGATGGGGCTCAAGAAGCAAGCCCACTGCTATGACAGAGTCCCTATAGGCAGTGTGGGTTTTCTCTCTATGCAAGCCTCATTATTCAGAGGCAGAGTATGGCTTCGTCCATTCAAGGTCCAGAATCAGTTGTCAAATGCTAGCCAAAGCCAGTGGCTCCTGGGCTATGTGACAAACTAACCCTAGAGCAAAAACCCTCCTTGTCCTCTTACCTGGTGCCCTTTCTGCGATGCCTTTAGGGTGAGTCAAGGCTATGATCTCCACCTTCTGGGGCTGGTGTTTGAGCTATGTCCTACCTCAGTGCTGAGACTCTTTTGCCTCTGTAGAGGCCCTTTGCCATGACACGAGTGACGATGAGAACTAAAATCAGCTAGCCTCTGAAACGTTCTTGTTCCCAAGCACAGCTTTTTCACTGGATTGCTTGAACTCCTAGTTTTTGGCCGAGAAGCTATTGTTTCTCTGTGCCTTTAATAAGAGGCTTTCTCTGGAGCCAAGTCAGGATGGCAAGATTGAGCTGGGCAAGGCTATCGAGGAGGAAATTCAATCTTCCCAGCTGGGTGTCTGACCCTTGGAGCCCGGGCCAACTGATCTGAAGCGGCTGTAAAAGCTTTATTTCACAGCATCGCTGTCTTCCCTACTCGCATTCTAGGCACGGTGTTTCTGCTGACAGCATCTTCCACCTCCTCAGCAGAAGCTGCTTCTGTCTTTAAACGTAGTACAGGCTGGACGCAAAGAAAGAAACTGCTAGCGGTACTTTTAGCTATTTAAATGGGGAGAAAAACAGCCACTGTTTCTTTCTTTGTCCAGGGCAGCCACGAATGCTTGCGTGACGTGGGCTCCTCTCCCACGTCCTTAATTGCCAAGCCGATAGCGGCTCTGGTGACGTGTCCCATGGGTGTCTGTGCAGTGACGGGGCTGCCTCACCCCTGTGTACCCCAGGACAGACATTTGGGGGGCTCTTTGCTGCTACCACAGGGCGCAACCTGCGGGTCCTGGGGCAGGCAGGATGAGTGCTGCTGGGCCCGGAGGGTAGGCCTGGCCTGAGAGGAGACAGTAAAGGAGGCAGGTTTGGGGCTTAAAGCAGGCTTGTCCTGCCCCAGCCTTCTCCAGAACCTGTGTGCCTGGCTCTGGAAAGCCGTGACAAGACATAAAATGACTCGCAGCTTGCCAAGAGAGCTGCGGTGGTGGAGGAATGGCCGCCTCAAGGGGCTGAGGCCAGGCACCATCACGGGCAGGACTCGAGAGACGAGGCACGATCTTGGCACAGACAGAGAAGGGAAGGGGAAGCACTGCTCTGCTGGCCCTGAGCGGTGCAGCCCCAGGAGAAAAGAAAAATCTGTGTTTCCTTCCGCTGATGTCCACGCTGAAGGTGCAGAAGGGTTCCGTGCTGTTGCTTGGGTCAGCCTTGTTGCCAGGTTGGGAATGGTTAGCCTCCCGGTGCTTCGGTGCTGTTGGGCTGCACTCAGAGTGTGAGCTCTGGGCGTTATTTCTCAACTACTGCGTTATTGGAGCGTACAGACCCGAGATATTCTGCGGATAGGTGATTTAAGCCACGTCAGAAACACCGCTGTGGCATGTGCCAGCGTCGGACGCCCGTTCGACTGATCGGGCGGAGCAGGTGAATTGAATTTGGTGCTGGATGGCAAGGTGGTGTTGGGAGAAGAGCTAGGCTAAGGAGAGCTTCCTCTTGCTCTACCCCTTCCCATCTCAAATGGCCGCTTCCTGGGGAGATGGGTTCGTTGGGAGGTTAACTACAACGTTACAGTGAGGATGAGGAATCCTCTTTAGTCCCATAGGTATTTGCTGCCAGGCGGCAGCGTTGATTTCAGAAATTGTATTTCAAAAGGGAAAAAGAAAGGAAATCTGTATTCTTTGACATACTCTCTTTTCTCGGAGAGTAGATGTAGGAGCTTCAGCAGTGCCCTTCCTCCAGAAACGATTCCCAGTGTCTGCTCAGACACTGAGGAGGAAAATGGAGGAGAGCCACCCGCTATAAATAAAGGAAAGAAGGGGTCATGGATTAAGGGAGAACCACTACTTCAAAAATTGGTGCTCTCTACAAACCGGTTAAGGGTTTGGGACCTGCAGGTGCTGCCTACACCTGTGTGCGTTGCAGTCGTGCCTGTTGCCACTGAGCAAAACGGGGAGAGCTGCTTTGTTGAACGCGGCGTGTTAAAGCACGTGCCGCTGCCTGGAAGAAAAGCACGGACTTCTTCCCTCGTGTGGGACTTCTTCCCTAGCGATCTGTGGTTTACCTGATGGTTTCCCATAAGCTGTGAATGTTTAAAAGAAAAAAAAAAAAACAAAACCAAAACCCAACCCCAGCGTTGAGAGTGGTGAGGCAGATCCTCACCTGGGGACTCAGAATCAGCGGTGACATCACCATGCGAAGCATTGTGTGCGCTTCGGGTCGGGGCTGCTGCGAGCCTCGCAGCGGGGAGGGAGAGCGGATCCGGGGTGCCTCTGTGTCAGGCCTGTGCCCTGGTGGCTTCGTGAGCACTGAGAGTTTGACTCCTGTGTTCCCAGCTTTCGCTTGCGCACCTGCGGTGTGGCAGAGCCAGCGAGCTGCTTCCTCAGCTGGAGGAGGAAGAGGAGTGACCTCAACGTTGCCGAGGTAAAGCACAATTATTGAAAAGATTTGGCAAAGATGTGGGTTGTAGCAGCACGGCTGCTGCAGCTGCAGCAGATCCTGGAGTATTGGAGAAGATAGAGAGGGGTTTCTTGGTGAAAAGAATGCTGTTAAAAGTGTTTTCATGCCAGAAATTAGGAGAAACGCCTCTGTTGTTTGACATCCTCTATTGACCTGGCACATTGGCATTACAGCGTACCCTGGCACGCTGTTTGTATGGAAAAAAAAGGTCTTTTAGTCAGGGCAGGCCAGAAACCTGTCTTGGCACTTCCACATCGCAGCAATGCTTACAGACCCTGCATCCTGGCTGCCAGGCCAGGATCTAAATCCGATGGTGCTGTTGGTAAACTGAAGCTCAGGAAGCGCTTCTGGGTTTTTCTGTACTTCCATGTGAATTTTTACCCTCTGAAGATGGTGTATTAAGCTATTTTTGTAACAACAACTAGGTTTAAAAGCAGTTTCAGTTTAACATCTACATGCTTGGGTGTTATTAACAGAGCTTTGTATACTGAGCTGGTGCTTGGTAGGAGAAAAACCATAAATCTTCCCTGGGAAAGTTGGACCCCCTCAGCTACATACTGCTATGAGGAAACTCAGATGTAAGAACACACTTAAATAACACATCAGCAGAGCTGTTGTGCTCCTGACCACCAAAGGCACCTTTTTCCAACACCGTCGTACTGGAAGTTGATGCAGCTGGTTCCATCCTTAACGTGGGACTGTACAGTGCTGTAAAAGAAATATTTTTTCACAGCTTTGGAGAAAGTGAAGCAGAGAAAACCCCACCTAACCACTGATACCTGGACCCCAAACTGCCACAGACTGACAGCGATGCCCACTGGATATCTCCTGCTGCCTTCTGACTGCTCCAGCAGAAGTCCCGTTTGAATTAGCCAGCAGGTCCCTCTGAGTGGCTTTGCTGAAACTCCTGCCGTAGGAAGTATCCTACGGGAACCAAGTTGCTAAACTGATGTGTGGTTTTCCCTTAACCCCCTCAGCCCTGACTTTGCAGCTCCTGACGACACTGCCAACGTGTGCAGTGTCACCGTGTGCCAACTAGGTGCCAGCTGCCATGGTTTATAGATTGTAAAATGAGTGATTTGGGACTCGTGAGCACTGAGAACAGGTTAGCAATTGCTTAAGAGCTTTACTTGTGTCGCTCTGGGGCAGGGAGATGGGTGAATCATAGACCAAGAAGAACCAGCAAAAGTCGGGTGAAAAATGAAATGAAAAATGTTAAGGCCAGGCAGCTTGCTCACTGCAAGTGCTAATCTGAAAGCAGATGGAGTGCATCTTCATACACTCCATCCTGAGACACTCCACTCAACAGGCCAGCCCAGCTGATGAAGTGCATTGCTGTCCTGAAGTTTAATGTGATGGGCTACTTTTAAGTCTCTTGTTTATGCTGTAGTACTTGAGGTCTATGGCAGGACCACAGCACACTCTTATTTGTCTACCCTTCTTTCTTGATCGTGTGTGGGAAAGAGAGAACGTGCAGAGGCCCTCAGCCACATGTTGCACCTGTCACTCTGTGCAGCTACATCCCTGAGCCAAAGTACCAAACTTCATGCTTGTGAAAGGACTTTACACAAACTACAGAAATCTAAAATGAAGCATCCAAACACTTACAGAAGGGTGGGCCCTCTCGATGCACCTCAACGTGGGATCCACAAGTCCTCACGTAGTTTCATCCAGCACACTTCTCTGTCCCTCCTCGCTAAACTTGCTCAGAGGCAGCTGTTACCAAGGTGTCACAGTGACATCATTCAATTCTGTTTCTGAAGTCATCACCATAGGCCCCTGGCAGCGGCAACACAACACTCTCTGTTGCTAATGCGAATGTCTCAGAAACAAGTAGAGAAGTACCACTCTCCCCAAGCTGACTTTAATTGGAGTAGTTCCAAAATTATTCTCTGCCCCCCTACATCTGGGGAAGGTGTGTGAGAAATCTTTTCCTTAAGAAAGGATTACAAGCCAAAAAAAGCTTGCTTCTGATACGTTCCCCTTCCTTTTAGAGCTGTTCTCCTTTGATTTCCAAGGAAGAAAAAAGAAGGTGAAATCAACAATTCTCCTCCTCCAAGTTGGGAATATGAAATAAGCCCAATTATTTAGGAAGCCTGAAAAAGGAAACTATACGTGTCCTTGTTAAACACCTTGTTGCTTCTGAAAACTTTTCCAGTACTTTGCAGCTGCAGTGCTTTTCGGTGGGTGGGCAGCCGAGCTCCATCACGGCCACTCTCTCCCTCCCCCTCCTCAAAGAGAAAGGGAGAGAAAATACGATGCAAAGGGCTCAAGGGTTGAGACAAGGACAGGGAGATCGCTCAACAAGGATCGTGATGGGCAAAGCAGACTCAGCATAGGGAGACAGTAAGATTTCCTGCCTAACTACTACTACTACCAGGCTAGACAAGTGAGAACCAAAGGAAAGAAACCAAAAACACCTTCCTTCCCCCCATCTGAGCTCTTCCAGCTCCTCCCCCCGTGCAGCGCAGGGGAACAGGGGGACTGGACTGGGGGTTGTGGTCAGTCTGTAGCACTTCATCTCCACCACTCCTTCTCGGTCCCTCTCTGCCCCTGCTCCACGTGGGCTCCTCTCCACGGGCTGCAGCTCCGGCCCGGGGCCTGCTCCTGCGGGGGCTCTCCATGGGCCGCAGCCTCCTCCAGGCCACATCCACCTGCTCCACCGGGGGCTCCTCCACCCATGGGGGGGCTGCAGCGTGGAGATCTGCTCCATGGGGGACCCATGGGCTGCAGGGGGACAGCCTGCTCCACCAGGGGCCTCTCCCTGCACAGCCCACAGGGGAACTGCTGCTGCCTGCCTGCAGCACCTCCTGCCCTCCTGCGGCACTTCTCTTGGGAGCTGCAGGGCTGCTTCTCTCATGCTTTCACAATCCTCTCTCTCCCGGCTGCTGTTGCACAGCAGTATTTTCCCCCTTCCTTAAATCTGCTCCCCCGAAGCCCACCCAGCAGCACTCCCTACCTTGGCTCTGGCCAACAGCAGGTCCTTTTTGGAGCCATCTGCAGCTGGCTCTGCTGTGACATGGGCCAGCTGCTGGGCTCTGCTCACAGAAACCACCCCTGCAGCCTCTCCATTATCAAATCTTTTTCATGTGAACCCAATTACCCGACTTTCCACAGAACACTGAGAAGAGCTTAATATCAAAAAGTCCTTTACAGCCAAACGTTTACCACAAAGCAGTTCAACCATGATCAAATGTCTTTCAAGGATATTTCATTGCATGTTAGTTTCCAAGTCTCAAAAGAGTTTCAGAAACTGACAAATCAGTTTGCTATGGATAACAGGGGCAAAGAGAAGTAATGTGTCTTTATTGAACACTGAAAAAATATATATATATGTTGGTACCTATTTATAAGCAGCAGTGCACTTTTCTATTCCGTTACCTAGCATACAAAATGGATGTAGAAAATGAATGCCAGGACACAAATGAGGGTTGCCATGATGAGACTCACACTAAGTCAGTTTCTCTCCACCTTTAAAGACACATCACAAAGCATTGCATTGCATTATCTCACTCTCTTTCTTTAAAGTGCATAAAAACTATCCCTCCTACTAGATTCAGAATATTCCATGCCACATTTTTTTCTGAATCTTTTTCTCTGAGCGGAGAGAATGACAACTTCAGCCAGTACTGCAGAGTTATAGAGATAGTCATTTACCTCTGCTGGAAATCTTCTGCAAGACTTTTTATTGATGACTTTGGGCTCTTGCTACAGTTGGAGCAAGTTTGATCTGGGATTTCTGGACATTTTGTCTGAGCAGCATGGTCCATTACTTACTTACATGGTCTGTTACTTTCTTATGGGTACCAGAGAAGGAATGTTTTGATTTTGTTTTCCTTATATCTAGACTTTTGTTGCCCTCCACTGGACTCTTTCCAGGAGATCCCTGTCTTTTCTGTAGTGGGGAACCCAGACCTGGAGACAGTACTCCAGGTGAGGCCTGACCAGGGAAGAGTAGAGGGGGAGGATCACCTCCTTTGACCTGATGGCCACAGTCCTTTTAATGCAGACATTAAAAACTTCCTATAGTCAGCAGGTTAAAGATATTCAGAGAGTAAACACAGATCACATTGACGCATGGAAAGATCAATATCATCCAATTTTTGTAGTGGTGAAGAGTCTTAGAAAGATACTGATATTATGAAAATGCTACCAAAGTGAGAGAAATACATGAGACATGGTTTTGAAAGCTCTAATAAAAAAGTGAAATATTGTTTATTTGTAAATGGCACACTGGCCTAGTTATCAGTGAAGCATCTCAGGCCTAGTTATCAGTGAAGCATCTCAGATCCATGCTTTAAAATGAGATTCTGCATGCTGAGTCATTAATATTTTTATTCTTCATACCTTTAATTTTTCTCATGAAGTACACATTGCATTTTGACTGTACTTTCTTCTGGATCACTAACATCAGAAATGCAGTGTACCGATAACAAAACTAAAGGGAATTTTGGGTAACACTGACAAATTCAAATTAAAAGTAGAAAGAGGAAAAAATAACAGCTTTTTATATACTAATCACCTACATATAATAGTTAAAAATATTGCAAAATCTCACAAACATTTCCCTCTGTTACTCCTTTCAGTGCAATATCAGAGAAACGGGACACTAATAATGAAGTTGACAGAGCATCATAAATTAAACTCTAATATGTTTTTTTTTGTTGTTTTTGTTTTTGTGGTGTAGTAAATTTTCATAATGAAATGGGACACCCATTCATAAGTTGTATTTCCTTCTCAAAAAGTACTTAAAGCAGCTTTTAAATATATGGTTAAAATAACTCAAATTCATAAACAAAGATCAGAAAATGAGTTTTAAAAATGAGGTATTCATACTATAAAAGCCTGGCAGCTTTCTAAGACAAAGAATGTCACCTCCCTGAATGTGGATAATGGCTGAAAGAAAATAATTTTACCTCTAATGGCTTTGATTTTGCTAGCAATATCTCATAACAGGGTGCCTGAAAAACAGCTTCCAGACACAGCCTCCATAGTAAAGCAGGAATGAATGTGATAAAGGGAGCACTCTGTCAATACCACTTTACAATAAAAGGCCAAAGCAAATTACTCTCAACAATTAATGCAGACAAAATGAAGATTCAAACAGGATTTTTTTTAAGTAGGGGACATGGAGTGAATTTCTATATAAGCAACCCATAAATTTTGCACCCTCATTTTAAATTCCAAGAGATGGGGAGAAAAAGAACATGATAGGCCTTCAATCCACAGGACAGAAAAATGCAGGGATTTCTTGTTTTCCTTCTCTTCTTTATATCCCATGTAGACAATCTAAAAGAAGCTTGGTGTTTAAACTCTAATTTTTGACTGATTGTTTTGCCATGGCGTATATTGCTTTGTGCTTTCTCTGGGTCATTTTTTCCTTCCTGAATGTTGTGCAAATCTAATTTGCCATTCTGCTCTATTATCACTAAATGAGCTTGATCTAACAGTGTAGACGTACAGAGTTGCAAATCTAACTATAATGTAAATCTAATGAGAAAGGAAAGGAAACAAGAATACAGAATTAAATACAACCTTCACCATGTTACTTTCATGAAATAGAGTGAGATACCAGATGTGTAAGTACCTTTTGCTATGCTTGCTATACTGAGAGCTGCAGTGAGTGCAATTGGTCCTCTCTGGACTTTTTCACATATTGGTCCTCTTACCTTTTGTATGCCTTATGTAGAATAAACTACAGAAGAAGTTATAGAGAATTTCAGAATTTTCAGCCAGGGTACAGAGTAATGTAAACACTAACAACCCCTCTCTCTCTTCCCTTCATGATCCAAATAATTCCCTACATTTGTAAATTTAATTGGAATCAAAGCTGGCTATAAAATTTGAAGAGTGGTAAGGGAGTATGAATGGAAGGAAAGCAAGAGAAAAGATATAAAAAACTGCATGCAGAAAAGCATGATAAAAAGTGAACTTTGTGTCACATGAGTTCTGTGTATCAATTCTCCTCTTGTTTGTAAAAATGTTCACAAAGATCAAGGGATAGTTACACAGAAATGTTTGTGTTATTCAGAGTCCTGTCTTTGCAGATGACATGAGAAAAAAATCTTAATTACTTACTTAATTAAAAGCTGTTAAGAAGAAGCTACTTAGATTTCTATGCCAAGCACAAAAAGTAGGAATAGTTAAACATATGTTTCAGTGAAGCTAATCATACCTTGTTGGTGCATACACATCATAGTACAGATTTTATGAATTAAACAGCTTGCAAGATCATTTAGTTATTTTTGCGAAGGTCTGCTGGGCAGTTTTATAGAGATACGCTCAGCCCATCTGCTGATCTTTGTAAAGTAATTTGTGGGTCTGTGTGGTGATTTATTACTGAAACACTGTGAAGACGTACGAGGAACGGCTGAGGGTGCTGGGCCTGTTCAGCCTGGAGAAGAGGAGGCTGAGGGGAGACCTCATCAGAGTCTACAACTTCCTCGTAAGGGGGTGTCGAGAGGCAGGAGACCTTTTCTCCATTAACACCAGTGACAGGACCCGCGGGAACGGGGTTAAGCTGAGGCAGGGGAAGTTTAGGCTTGACATCAGGAGGGGGTTCTTCACAGAGAGGGTGGTTGCACACTGGAACGGGCTCCCCAGGGAAGTGGTCACTGCACCGAGCCTGTCTGAATTTAAGAAGAGATTGGACTGTGCACTTAGTCACATGGTCTGAACTTTTGGGTAGACCTGTGCGGTGTCAAGAGTTGGACTTGATGATCCTTACGGGTCCCTTCCAACTCAGGATATTCTATGATTCTATGATTCTAAATACAAGACAGCATGTAAGACATAGGGGATCTCTTAAAGAAATGTCCTAAACCCTGTTGGATACCAAGAAAAAATTCCTCATGATCCAGAGTCACTAGAATTAGGTATATGAACTAAGACTTCCTAACACAACAGAAAAAATACATAAGATACAGTCACACAAATTTCTTCTCAGATCTCTACAATTTCATTGCCTAGACATTATCAGATTAAATAAAAAATTATCAACAAAAAAAAAAAACATTAAAAAAAAACAAACAACACATTAAAAATAAAATATTAAATAACGTATAGGTACTAATACAGCAAGAATAATTCAAATACTTTAAAATCAACAATTAAATTGTGCAAAACTTCCACCATGTGCATATAAACACATACAAACTATCAGGAATAAGCAGACTGATAGCCTGTTAATTAAGCAATTATTGCAAGCATTATAAAATGCAAAGAAGTACCTAATGTGTCTCAGCAAATGTATTAGATTTCAAATAGATTCAATCTTTTAGCTCAGCAAGCTCTCTTGGAGTTTGCATCTCTTCTATTCTTGATTATAGCCCTCCTGTAGGTAATTTTTTTTTTGTTATCTTGGGTAAAAAATGGTCTTGCATATGAAAACTCACAGATGCCAGGCTGTATTTATAGCTTACGTACTAGCCCTTACAATGGCAATGCATATATTTAATGTGACAAATAAATTTTCCAGTTCCTTTCTCAATTTGCTTCTTTTTAATTGAGTAAGCAATCATTTTGTCTGTGTCCTGGTTACATTTGGGATAATTTTCTTTCTAGTAGCTCATATGGTAGCTGTGCTTTGGATTTAGGTTGAAAATACTGGTCATAACATACCAATGATTTAGTTACTGCAGAGCAGTGCTTACACAGAGCCAAGGACTTTTCAGCTTCTGGTGCTGCCCTGCCAGTGAGGAGTGCACCAGGAGCTGAGAGGGAACAGAACCAGGACAGCCGGACAAGACTGGCGAAAGGGATGTTCCATACCCTGTGGTGTCATGTTGAACAATAAAAATGGGGGAGTTGTCTCAAGTGCAGTGGAGGGCTGTTGTTTGGGGTCTGGCTGAGCATGACCAGCAAGTAGTGAGCACTTGCATTGTGCATCACTTGCTTTGCTTATATTCTGTTGTTGTTGTTATTGTTTCCCTTCCTTTTCTGTCTTATTAAACTGACTTTATCTCAACCCACAAGTTTTTTTACTTTGTTTTTTTTTTTTTTCATTTATTTATTCCCTCTCCCATCCCAATGGGGTCAGAGGCAAGGGGGTAGTGTACAAGCAGCTGTGTGGTGCACTCAGCTGCTTGCCAGGTTAAACCGCAGCAATCTCAAATACAGTTAAGTGAAGTTAAGACAACCAATGAAGTTATACTGGTAGAACAAGTGGAAATTCCTTGAAGTTATGCTATACATTGGACACAAGCAACTATACAAAGTCACAAGAAGTTTCAGGCATTTGGGCAAACTAACTTTTTCAACACAAGGTCCCTAACACCATATTCAGAACCTGGGAATTTCACATGTATGAATAAGAAGTTCATAGTGCTAACTACTCTGAAAATCATACCCCTTTTAACATGGATAAGTTTGGCTGTCAGGATTTAACTTGAGGGAAAGACATAGTGATATGTGAATGTCCTGTTGTGTACTATTCAACTACACAGTCCTGATATCTATAATGTATTTAACTACCAAAAGTATCAGGTGAACACTAAAAATTCATGGTACTTCTCTAAGCTAAACCTGGAAATTTATTAAGAATTGCTTTTCACTGGTAGAAAAGTCAAAATGTTAACTGTATTAAATTTAACAGTTAAATTTCAAAGCTTTTGCCATTAAAAAAGACACCAAATGCTACTCTACAATTTCTGTGAATAACAAGGTATATTTTTTCACCAATTGTCCATTTGCAATTATTTTAAGGAAAATGGCAAAAGTTGCGAAGAGAGTTTAAGGCATCACATAGCTCTGATAGAAGATTTAGTACAAGATATTAATTGAATAGTAAGCAAAATAATGAGACTATTGAAAGACAAAATAATGAGAATATTGAGAGACAAAAAAAAAAATAAAACAGCCCCAACCCCCCCCCCCAAAAAAAAAAAAAAAAAAAAATCTAAGCATTTAGAGCTCTCAGGGAAAAATGGGATGAAAAACAGCACTAACATTGCAAATCTATGCTATCTGGGAGGCATGATTTTTCGTCGGGAGCTAGGACTAATAGAAATGCTCTAAGGTATGAAATGAAATCATTAAATATTTAGACACAATATAAAGACTTTTTAAGTTCAGATTAATTAGCACTTATGTTATTTATTAGTTGGATTTGTTTTTACAACAGGAAGGATCTGTCAGGGCTTTGAGGGCACCAAAAGGTTTTTATGTCCCTGACCAGCCTCTCCTCAGGACCATACCCACACTTCCATAGACTTAAGTTCAGGCCTGGGCTTTCTGTCCTTGTCTGAATTATATTGTAGGTGTGCCTGTCTACAGTTCTGTCTCTTAACCTGGACAGTCTTTGGACCCATGCTTCAGGCAGCTTTTCTTCTTGGATGGTACACTTTGATGTATTCTATAGATTGCCCGTAGTCTCACCTTTGGCTCTGTCTCCTTTCACTCTTGACTGGATTCCTTGTGTACCACTGGATCTGGCTTATTGCTTGCTGTGTCTGAGGGTATTGATGTTACTGACGCAGTTACCAGCACCTATCTCCTGACTCACCTGGCTTTAGGGAGCAGCTAGCTTTCACTGCTTTCTGACAGGATTCTTTCTTTTATGAGATGAGCCCACTCAAAATAGAGACAGATAAGGCCTAAGAAGGAGTCCTTGCTTGGCTGCAACACTTAACAACACAAGAATGCAGATGTTATACATCTACATGTAGATAACTGATATATGAAGGCATTCAGAGGGACATTTGTTGTCGTTGTTCCCTGGCCCTAGTCTTTTAATGTTGATTTGGGGAGAAGTTTTCAATATCTTTCAGAATTTTTGTTGTTGTGGTAGTCATTATATTTTTTTTTATTATTATTTTTTTTAATGATAAACTTTATCTTTCACCTCCCTTGCCAGGTAATTCCTTACTTGAGGTACCACTGAAGTAGGGTTGGTATATGTTCAGATAGCTAGACAGTTCAGCAATGTCAGTGTGTGGATGCCACACAGGTGTATATGGAGGCCACACACAGTTTTCAGCTAGTAGCCATATTAGTCAATAGCCAACAGCTTCCTAAATTTACTCATTGTTAACTGTTTATAGTTTAAATGAAAATTGAAACCATGAGTTGAAGCCCCACAAGGGCTTAAACAAGTAGACCTCAGGTATCTACTCACAATTCTGTCCAGTGCCTTACATACATGCTGCCAAAGTGGTGAAACATGAGATCACTGGTGAGCTTCAAATATTTGGCACTCATAGGATGTTAAGGTAGAAACTAAGGTAGAAACTCTGGAAAGTGTGAAGATTCTAACAAGCTTCCTTTTTTTTTTTCTATGTGAACTCTAAAGATGTTACATATAGGGATCATAAATTTATTTCATTTTATATCTGCTGAGACAAGACATTTTATATCTGCAAGACAGCTTGTATTAATCTCATAGTCTATTATTATTATTATTATTTGTGTGTGACTATAAACTGGTGTTGATTTGCTCTCCTCACCTCCCTCATATATTTAAGAGAAAGCTTTGCAAAACAAGGGTTATTTGTGTTAATGTGTCAAGCTCATAAACACTTACCAGCTTATGAGTTCAGCCTAAATAAGAGTATTTATGTGTGTGGGGTGAACCATGAACCTAAGGCTTATTTCCTAAGAAAGAAAAATAAAAAATGTGCTAATTCATTACATCACATAACCTCCTCTAATTCTGAGCTCTTAAAAAAAAAAAAAAAAAAAAAAAAGTGAACTTACTCAATACAAAATTTCCCAGAGTTTACTGTTGGATTCACACTTGCAAACTTTATGAAGCAGGCATTATTCATAGAAGCAGTAGACAATATTAAAAGTAAATACTAATTTTGAAAAATAATTATCCCATTTGGTATCTACTAATGCAAGAACTCTTTTCAGATGATACAGTCTTTATGCTTTTCCATACAGACAACCTTTTTCTTCAGAACAAAGTCACACGGCTACCACAGCACAGATGTGAGAGGGTAGAAAAACTAGCCACCTGTGTAGATTAGAAAACATTTTGCTTTACACTTTAGATCACATGGTGTTTGAACAGTCTTTGTTGAGCTTATTAGCAGGCCATAAAATAACAAAGACTGAAAATTAAATTGATTGTACAGAAACAAATTGCAGTTGCATTGTGATACAAGCACCATCTTGTGATACAAGTTCACCATCTAGATGCCCTCCAGCAGAAGCAATATGGAGCACTACAACATACATATTTCTAGATATCAAAGAATCACAGAATTGAAGGAGTTGGAAGGGACCTCTAAAGATCATTGAGTCCAACCCCCCTGCCAAAGCAGGTTCCTCAGAGCAGGCTGCCCAGGTAGGCGTCCAGATGGGCCTTGAATATCTCCAGAGAAGGAGACTCCACAACCTCCCTGGGCAGCCTGTTCCAGTGCTCTGTCACCCTCACCATGAAGAAGTTCTTTTGCGTGTTGGTGCAGAACTTCCTGCGCTTCATCTTGTGGCCATTACCCCTTGTCCCGTCCCCACAAACCACTGAAAAGAGGTTGGCCAAATCCCTCTGTCTCCCACACGTCAGGTATTTATTTACATTGATGAGATCCCCTCTCAGCCATCTTTTCTCCAGGCCAAGCAAACCCAGGTCTGTCAGCCTTTCTTCATAGGGAAGATGCTCCAGGCCCCGTACTATCTTTGTGGCCCTCCACTGGACTCTTTCCAGGAGATCCCCGTCTTTTTTGTACCGGGGAACCCAGAACTGGACACAGTACTCCAGGTGAGGTCTGACCAGGGCAGAGAAGAGGGGGAGGATCACCTCCCTTGACCTGCTGGCCACGCTCCTTTTAATGCACGCCAGGATCCTACTGGCCCTCTTGGCCACAAGGGCACACTGCTGGCTCATGGTCAACCTGTCATCCACCAGGACCCCCAGGTCCTTCTCCTCAGAGCTCCTCTCCAGCAGGTCATCCCCCAGCCTGTACTGATATATGCAGTTGTTCCTTCTCAGGTGCAGGACTCTACACTTGTTCTTATTAAACCTCATTTGGTTTCTTCCTGCCCATCTCTCCAGCTGGTCCAGGTCTCACTGAATGGCAGCACAGCCTTCTGGCATGTCAGCCATTCCTCCCAGCTTTGTGTCAGCAGCATACTTTCTGAGGGCAGACACTATTCCCTCATCAAGGTCATCGATAAAGATGTTGAACAAGACCGGACCCAGCACTGACCCCTGGGGAACACTGCTAGTCACAGGTCTCCAGCCAGACTCTGTGCCACTGATCACCACCCTCTGAGCTCGGCCAGTCAGCCAGTTCTCAGCCCACCTTACTGTCCACTCATCTATCCCACACTTTCTCAGCTTTGCTATCAGGATGTCATGGGAGACAGTATCAAAAGCCTTGCTAAAGTCAATGTAGATGACATCCACTGCTCTCCCCCCATCTACCCAGCTGGTGATGCCATCATAGAAGGCAATGAGGTTGGTCGAGCACAAATTCTCCGTGGTCTTCAAAGGAAGAGCCTTCTGCCTTTAAATATTTCCCCTTTGTTGATGGTACTTCCTCTGAACAGTTTTCTGATAGTTTAAGGCCACTCCGCAGACCAGAAAACCCAGTCAATAATTTTCTTGCATAACCTACTTACTGACTATTCATGATTATAAATTAATATGGTAGGATATGGAATGTTTCAGGTGAATAAACACTGTATAAAATAAAATGAATTTGAAGAAATCCAGGACTTGTAAGCAGATGAGTCAGATTCATTCCATCATGAAACAAATGTGTCTTATTGGCGGAATCACTAAGAAGACCTGCGGAGCTAAAGATTGCCTAATAATGTTCTATCGGTCCTGACCTGTTGAGTTTGAAGGTAGAGAATATGGCACAGGTAACCACCACTTGCGGTATTTGCCATAGTTGATTCCTTTGATAGGAAACTACTAGTCAAGTAAGATCAGAGAGAGCTTTCCTGGACATCCTGAATTTGGAACAGGCCATTGTCACCTGGAACAGTGATAGTAAGCTACTGTGCCCTCCATTTTGTAGACTAAGGATTTTAATGTTAGTGAGGGTGCCATAGCTGGCCCCTCTCTCGCATGAACATCTTTGTGGACTAGTAGGTGTACTGTAGTTTCTTTGATTTGGAAATTCTTCAGACACAAAGCAATCCTTTGTGTGTGAAAAAGATAGTAAAAGTCTGATAATTTTTTATTTATATTGCTCCTTTCGTCTTGCTAAGATCTACCTTAAATTATTGATTCTTGCTGTTCTTAATCAAACTTACACCAAGAGTCTAGATCTCCTCCTGTAAGGGAAGAATATTGATCTCTTCAGTTTCTGTGTTGACCCTGTAATCTTGACCTTCTTCCCCACCCTCTTTCCATTCTTGTGAGAACAACACTAATGTTCACTTTGATTGCAGTTGCTTTAAACTGTACATCTGGAATATAATCTTGAGTTACCATAGTCCCAACCCTTCTTAATACCAGATGTTGCTCGTCTGCCAAATGCTCAAGCAGCAATTGTTCAGACCACTTGCAGTTCTGTGCTTCAGCCCACATCTGAAGTCAGTCTATGCACTGCAGAAAATCAATATTTCAGGAAGGTTTGCCTGTATTAAAGTCCTCAGACCTTCTCTGTTAGCAGCTCCATGAAGCTTCTGGCCTTTCTCTGAGATGTCATTAACAGCTGTCCCATGCCTTACGCACACATCCAGAATAAGATCAATTCCATAAAGAGATTTTAATAAGGCTACTAGAAAGCAACCAATACTTAGCCCCTTAGCTATACCGTAAAACTGCCTGCCCTGCCTTTGCTCAGACCCCCCATAGGCAGTTGCAGCTAACAGTATGGTTCACCCTGCTCTCATCTTACAGGAGAGATATGTGGCACAGATGCACCTGCCTCTGGCCTCTAGCATGGAACTTGTTTAGGGGTCTTTCTGCTCTTTTTGAACGCCATCACTATTCATGGTATCTAAGTTGGAGATAAGTTATTCCATTCTTGATTAAAAAGAATACTGACTTGCACATTAGAGCATCTTTCTTCACAATTTATTGTCTTCCACTGAATCCTCTACTTAGTCAAAATTGTACAATATGGATCAATTCAGATGGCATCAGTTCTGTATCTTAAAACTGAGGCTTACAAAGATTTTTCTCTCTCTTTGAATGTCCCATGACCTTGTCTGCCATTTTTAATGCAGCTAAACATTGTCCAGATGGTTTTAGTGCTAATGATCTTCCCAATGATACCACATAATGACCTGCTCTTTGCAATATGTGAGAAACATGCTGGCTATCTCATCTGATCAAATTACTAATTTGCTAAATTATTAGCTTCCTAAGCATCACATTTTCCTATACCTAAATAACCTTCATAAATGTAGTCATGAAATAAATTAACTTTGAGGCCAAAATTATACAATAAATTCAGAGAAAGGGGAATAAAAAATCATTTTCTTGGCAAATTTCAAATTTCAAAATATGTACATGCAAAAAATGCCAAAAAAAAAAAAAAAAAAAAAAGGAGTCAATGAATAATTTCAAAAATATTTAACTGTTTATCATCTGACAGGCACATTTTTTTTTTCAGTTAATTTGGTCAGGGAAACTTTACAGATGGAGTCTTTGTTTTTTTGCTTCGCCTCTTCATTTGCACACAGTACACATTTTTTACATGACTGCATTCTTTTCTTCTGAACATGAACATGCAAATAAAACTAACTCTTTACCCCCAGAGAAGTTTTGCAGAACCATAGTTACAGTTCAGACTGAATTATAACAACTAAATGGTTTTAAATGATACCCCATGTTCCAAACTAACAATAATCTCGGTGATGGCAAATTAGAGTTTCTATTGCTCAAAGCACAATTTAATTAAAGTAACTGCTCAAACTAAATCACCATAATTCAAATAGATAAATAAATAGATAAATTGGTTAGACTTTCTGGTGATTAAAAATTGGAACCACAAGTTGGAATTTTATTTTTTGCCTAAAATAATTCTATTTATCTTTTTCCAAAGCACAGGAAATTAGGAATTGGTTTAAAGCTTTACTGCTAAAATAGGACATGGTTGTGGACATTAGGAAAAAATAATAGAAAAAAAAAAACAAAAAACAAAAAAAGAAAAATCTAGAGAAAGTATCTTGGAAAGCAAGGAACAAACACCTTATTAAATCTATCTCTCTATATATACATATAAACTGTTTGCACTTTCTCTCTTTCTTCCACCCCCACCTCCCAATATATTTTCTTAGAAATACCAGCATCGATTAATTTTTTGCTGTTATTGCATACTAGCATTATATTCAATCTTCTTATTCACATTAAGTTTTTCTCTACTTATGGGCATCTGCTTAATTCTATTATGGGGCGATTGCCTATGGCTAAGGCATCTGGATGCTGATGAGCATTTATTTCACAAGAAAGCATCAAGCAGCCCTTGCCACTCAAGATAACACTCAAAAACATATTTTCAGGATTATTAGGGTGAAGTAATAAGGTGGAGCTATCGGAGGACATGTGAGAAAAAAAAAAAGTCAACAGAAGTAGCAGGTAAAACAGCAACAACAGCAAACAACAATAACAACAACAACAAAACACATTATTTCTGTTTTGGTATATCCAAGTATAATAAAATCTAAAGTTTAAGATAAACAAACTTGCTGCAGAGAGGCGGTTCTACTTTCAAAGTTTAAGTAAGGGACCTTTAGCAAACAAAACATGATTTGAAGGTTTTCCTTTTATATATCTCCCATGTAGTTATAAGATGCTTCTTTAAGTATGCTTGTCTGTGCTCTTGAATAACCATGGAGATACTGAACCACCACTGTTGCATCTGTTATCAACATAAGTATATGAAAATTAAGTCTGTTTAAGTTAACACTTCCCACCTCCCCCCCAAATCATGTTGGGTTTTAAAGAAAATACTTTTAATATTCAACAAGTACACAATAAAGTCCCAGTTCAAGGATAGACTTACAGCATAGGGAATTTCCTTTTTTTAAAAAACAAACAAACAAACAAACAAACTATTGTGTTGTCAGCTATGAGTTGAATACACATACACACAAAAGCTACAGTTTGTTGGGTGTTTCTAAAGCAAGTAAAAAGCTCAGTTTTTGTGGAACTAGAATGACTTTCTATCTGGGAAATTTCTGAAGTCATTTATATATATATGGTATTGATGCAGAGGTAGTGCTCATCTGGTATTCTGTTCTTCTACCTTGGCAGTTACAAATTGGCACCTTTTCCCCGAGTCACCCCAAGCTCTCCAAATATAAGTGAATAAATGTACAATGTTCTTTATTTGCAGACAAAAGGTCTCGCACATGTTACATGTATATCTATCAGATCACCTATCACATGAGAAAACATGCTTCCCTTCTGAAAACACATGTGTGGGAAAAGACTGGCTTCTGTTCCTACACAATCTTCTATGAACACCAGAGGAGCACTTCTGGACTAAGAATAAAATCCACTCTCCCATATGGTCTTGCAAAGTAGGTGGCAGATGAGGAAGAGACAGAAAGAGCCATGTTCTCTCATGTTTAATTACCACCAAAAAGCTGGTGCCCAAATGCCCTCAGCTTCAATTCAAATGTTTTCTTTACTTCTTTTTATTGGAACAGTGACCCAGAAGCTGGGATTTGACTAAGACAAAGGGTAGAAAGCCAGAGAATGAAGAAGGTTATAGAAAAACCCTTGTTTTCTATAACCCTGTTATAGAAAAAACCTTTTACCAATTGTAGACTCTGCCAAATGTAAAATCAATAAAATTATTCTATCTGCATTCCTACAGAACTTTATTCCTAATCAAAGGTCACCACTGTGAGAATGGTGAACAGACAATAAACTATTATAAACTAAATAAGTTTCAGGGGAACCAAAATAATGACATGTCAAAAGGGTATTGACTACACTACCCTTCTGCTGATTCTGTCTTTAATGATAGGAAGCAACAGCTAATTATGCTTTTAGCATATTGCTTTTTACTATGTAAGGTTTTCAAGGAATTTATGCATAGAAAAGGTCAAAGCATTTTCTCTAAAGACAGGACTGAAGAAGGTCACAGTCCAGTAAAGAAATCTTGCTGCAGTGAATGATGCTTCTAGGATGAAAGCAAAGCCAAGTTTTCTTTCCAATATATTAAAAACACACTTCCAAAGGAAACATCTTCCTTTTTGTCTACGTATGGGTGAATTCCTACTAATAGTGTTGTAGTGTGTTCATTCTGCAAACTGTATTAAGAGCTAGAGACAATGACAAGTGTTCATAAACACGGGAACGCGATTTAACAATCCATGCTTTTGTATTATGCTTTTGTGCATGGAAAGGTAAATGGATTTGTAGGCTCCTATTGAATCTGACCCCCTCCTCCCCCCCCCCCCCCCTTTTTTTTGTACCTGCAAAAAAACAATGATTATGCAATAAAGGCAGTAGAAAGGCATTCTGTAAACTGAGTCACGCTCTCGCAAAAGGTCATCTTAGAAATTCCCACACTTACCAGGAACCTTCTACAAAAACAAATGTACTTGCCTAACAGCCACTGAATCCCCAAAACATCACATAATTTCTCATATCCATATTTTCCAGTGTTATGAATGCACATTCAATGAGCTTTGTTTGGGTTTTAAAACAGCCTACTGCAAATATCCCAGGGTTTCTGAGCAGTTGAATTCACTTGAAAGCGAATTCACAGATGCTTATATTCTTATTCAAAACTAAGTACATACTGATGATGCAGTATGGCCAGACAGCCACACAGAGGTACAGAATCTTCTGGTCTGATAGAGATTTTCATCTGTAATTTGTTCATGCTGGGTTTCAACATTGAAGGGCCATGTAAAGTTGTGATGCCTTACCCTCCTTTCCATCGCTCCCTCTTTCCCCCAGCCTCCCCTCCACTAGTACCAGGAACAGAAAGCCAGGCATTAACAAAAGTCTTTGAAAATGAAGTAGAAGATTCTGAGATCGATAAGCAATTAATTGAAGGTGTAAACGGAAAGTGTTAGCTACAGGTTTAACACAAAGAACTGATGGGAGAGTTGTGATACTGTAGGATATTGGACAGTAATTGGAGAACATAAGAAAGCATGCTGGGGAGCTGAAATATTATAACAGGTTTTAAGTAGAAAATGTATAGGGCCTAATTTGTATACCATTGTTAGACAGGCCTAAAAGTAAACCTCAGACAGGAATCAAACCCCAAACAGGAGCAATAGGGAAGGGAAATGTTCCTGGGAAACAGGGGCAAATTGATTTTTTCAAACTCTCAAGAAAAGGAGGCTTTAGATGCCTATTGGTGCTAACAGACACCTTTTCCAGATGGCCAGGAGCATTCCCACATAGAACTAACAAAGCCAGAGAAGTGTCCAAAGTATTGTTGAATGAAATTATACTGAGATTTGGTGTACCCTCAGTAAGGTCTACTGACAGGGGACCACATTTCACTGCAGAACTGACCCAACAAGTCAGCAAAGTGTTGGGGATTGACTGGCAACAACACACTCCATATAGGCCGCAGGCAAGTGGCCACGGGAAAAAACATGAACCTTTTGATAAAACAACAGATTGGTAAAATCTGTCAAGAGACCAATATGTATTGGTAAAGATAAGCCTCTGTTGAGATATTGTATGGAAGGCCTTACCAAATGCCATACGAAGGAGAAGATCTAATGCAAGGAGGAAACCAATCTTTGCAACAACATCTTATAGTTTGGGGCAAGCAACTAGAACAAATCAAAAAGAATGTTTAAGCACTAGACCTTTTAGTTGCCTTCCAAGGGGAAGTATGCACTTTAATAAAGATTAGTTGCTGTATGTATGCAAATGAGACAGGACGAATTGAGACTGATCTCTCTCTCTATATATGTATTTGGAAAAGACCAAGATCCTACATAAGGTAGCTCAAGATGACACCTCATAGGGTTTTGGAGAATAAATTTACCTGCTTTATAACCATCCCAAGGTTGTAGACAGAGTCTGATTTCCGCAAGTCATTTGCTGAACAACACAGTAGAGCTCAGAACAGGTGTCGTCAACAGACTTCAAGTGACTGATCGGCTAATTTGATGAGCTAATATGACTAATTATCTATAGCTACCAGGACTAACAGTTGGGTCCTTGTGGAGAAATGAAGGAGTGTTCAAATGATGATGTACTAGTTTTGAAGTCTACGAGGATATTCCACCAAACTTTTGAAGGATAAATTCCATGCTAGGCCAATTGTAATGAAATTTTTCTATTATTTCTACAAAGCTGTCTCAGTTTGAAAACGTGAGACAGTTCAGTGTTGGGTAGTCATCTGTCTTAAAATGCTGAGAAGATGGGGCTGCATTCATTTCCAAACTGGCTGTCATAAAGGCCTTAAACTTTGCATTACGTTGAGGCAGTGGTGATCTCAGCCTTATTATATTTCCCTGCGTAATGTAGCTCCCAAAAGAGATCCCAAGGTCCAGAAAAGACATGGAAATAACTGTGGGTTGTAAGGAAAAATCATATTCCATTCTACAGCAACACCAGAGCTGTCTGGAGAGTTTAGGAGTCATCTGAAGTTATTTATGTTTGATTTGAACTGAGTAAGATCTTACTGAGTAAGTATTTATTAATAATTAATTATTTAATATTGCAGAACTTACTAGCACAGGTATTATGGTTGAGTTTGGGCCAGTGATCTTAATGTTGCCATGAAGATTTAAAAGGCAGTCCAGGGAAATGTCTTCCAAATATAGAATCATTAAGGTTGGGCCTTCAGAATCATCTGGTCCAACCATCTACCAACGTCACCCACTAAACTATGTCCATAAGCAACACATCCAACCTTTCCTTAAACACCCCCAGGGACGGTGACTCCACCACTTCCCTGGGCAAACTGTTCCAAAGCCTGACTACTCTTTCTGAGGAGAAATGTCTCCTAATTTTCAATTTAAACCTCCCCTGGCAAAACTTGAGGTCATTCTCTCTAGTCCTATCACCTGTGAGAAAAGGCCGACCCCCTAGATCCCCATAGATTCCTTTCAGGTAGTTGTATATGCATTACTACTATCTGTTTAAAACATCTGTTACTTTCACTCCTTATCAAGATGCAAGAGAGATTTCAGACAATGCAACTCTTCCACATCTGATTTTCTCCATAATTTTCATTTTTCATCTGAGACATCTCCACAGAGGGCACAAGTTCATAAGAACTTCCTTCATTCTGCTATAGATAGAGTCTACTTACTGGAGATGATTATGCTATTAACATAGCAGCAATTTAAATTACCAGAAATATGTGCACCAACACTGGGGAAAAAGGCCACAGTATTAATGTAATTAATAATAATCATCATCATCATCATCATCTAGGTAGGAAATTAGTATTTGCCTAAACTGTCTGAGAGTTGTATGAGTCAGCTGAATTTCTGCTGATATTCAACTTACTGTTACACCAGCCAGGATGGACTATTTTATAAACAGACTTAAATAAACTCCATAGTGCAGTGATTACAAAAGTATAAAAGCCTTATTAAAAACACAGATTAAATATATTGTTATTTAAATCTATTTCTGGAAGATGATGTTAATGTTCCCTTTTTAAGTACCAAACATAGCATTCACATTATTACAGAGCAGTCTTGGTCAGCCTTTGTAATTTTAATGAATCAACAACTGCAATAGTCTGAGTGCATGTGTATAAAAGGGGTTTGTAAGTATAAGTAAGCTCATGTTTCTTTTTCAGACTATGTTTTGCATGATTTCACACAAAACTGTGTTGCCATTGCCCATCAGACAGAATCCTGCCACAGAAAACAAAACAGGATTTAACTCTGCAAGGTATTGGATGACCAAGAAAATTATGTTTGAAATCATAAATGATTAAATTTTACTCAAAACATATTTTTTACTGATTCCACTACTAACACAGGAAGTCTCTGGAGCCAAAATGAAGAACGTGAAACACATGGATTTCACAATGGAGGAAATAATGTGGTGCCATGTTTGTATTTGGCTATCTTATTGCACTAAGGCACATATTTTCCTGACGGTGCAATGGAACGATTACAATGCAGTTATATACACTCCCAAAGTAATTACACAGCCCAGCATGACTGCATCTGTTCCCTCAAGAGACCCTTCTTGTTTTACTATGATGTTATCCTCTATAAACAGTTTTGGGTGAGACATTGAGCTAAATGAGGCTCATGAAATTGAAAAAACTTTGTACATAAGGAAAGAGGCTGGCCTTGTAGAAAAAAACTCTGCTTAAAAAAAAAAAAAAAAAAAAAAAAAAAGAATAAATTATATCACTGTGATTTCCTCATCTGGATGGGAGAATGGAAGCCAGACTTTGTTGTAGACACAATGGCTCCCACTGGGATAGATATAAAGTCATCCAGCCACAAATGTGTCTCCAAAAGAGATGAAGTGATTGCTTCTCCAAAGAAGAATCCTTCCTATTTGCCTGCAAGTAAGAAATATGTGTGTTTTGTGCCATCCCTTTGGATATCTGCAGCCTTCTGTCCAAGATGAATCCTGAGGCCCTTAGAAGAGAGAACAGAACAACATTTTGCATCCTTAGTTTTCTATAAGCCCTTAAATTATTCACATTCCCTACTAGCATTAGGAAGAACCCATTTCTGTTCCATAATTTCAGGGCTTTCCTCTACAGTTGTAGTAAGTCTTCAAAGGGCTAATTTCTTTCACTTCCTCTAACCCATTGTTTCTCAATGGACAAGACCAAACAAAGGGCAGGTAAAATAACTGGTGTGATGCTGCTCATGTGCTGTCTATGGTAATTCCATAATAAAAGTACAAGAAGAAAAGAAAGTTCAGATCAGTTTCCAGAGCATAAATATTTGGTGTTAACATCCCTCCTTTCACTTTTATTCTTAAACTCCTACTTTAGCCCCTACTTAAAATGGCTTTCACTTGCTTGACAAAAGTCCTGTGAATTCTCCAGTGAAATTAGTTTATTCTTTCTTCAAACTGAACTGAAGTTTCTGGAAAACCTGAAGTGATACTAAAGCCAAGAACTCCCTACAAAATGCCTTTGCATTTAGATGGAATCAGTGATTCTCTAGCATAAAGTGACACCTTCTTCTAAGAGTTAAATATTCAAAACTGAGATGTTTTGCATTTTTAACTTCCTTCCATAATAAGTATTACCATATTGATATTTATATTCATGTATTTTTTCACTCTATTTGTTCCATGTCTGATGAGTTGAAGCAAACATCAGTCTCCATTCCATACTTGCCTACACTAGCTGTTTATGTAGAAATATTCACTTGCTCCACACTTTGAAAAATCTTGAGAATGTAAGTCAATCCTCTTGATCAATTTGGTGTTTAAAATCTGTTCAAAGTCATATCTGCAAAAGCTAGCACTTGAGCTCACAGAGCCACATTAATGGTTAGTGAATCTACCAGGGGAGGTGCCCCGCTGGACATGCTGTTCACAAACAGAGAAGGACTGGTGGGAGATGTGGTGGTCGGGAGCTATCCTGGGCAGAGTGACCATGAAATGGTGGAGTTTTCTGTTCTTGGCGAAGTAAGGTGGGGGACCAGTAAAACCGCTGTCTTGGACTTCCAGAGGGCTGACTTTGAGCTGTTTGGGACACTGGTTGGTAGAGTCCCTTGCAAGGCAGTTCTGAGGGGCAGAGGAGTCCAGGAAGTCTGGGCACTCCTCAAGAAGGAAATCTTAATGGCTCAGGAGCGGTCTGTCCCCATGCGCCCAAAGATGAGCCAGTGTGGAAGAAGACTGGCCTGGCTGAACAGAGTTGTGGCTAGAGCTTAGGAAAAAAAAAAGAGAGTTTTTGAGCTTTGGAAAAGAGGGCAGGCCACGCAGAAGTATTATAAGGATGTTGTAAGGATGTGTAGGGACTGTGTAAGGATGTGTAAGGAGGACTAAGGAGAATCTTCATCCTTTACTGGATGCGGGGGGAAACTTAGTGAGGAGAGATGAGGAAAAGGCTAAGGTGCTTAATGCCTTCTTCGCCTCAGTCTTTAGCAGCAAGAACAGTTGTTCTCTGGATACCCGGTACCTTGAGCTGGTGGAAAGGCATGGGGAACAGAATGTGGCCCTCATAATCCAGCAGGAAATGGTTGGCGACCTGCTACAGCACTTAGATGTACGCAAGTTGATGGGGCCAGATGGGATCCATCCGAAGGTACTGAGAGAACTGGCAGAGGAGCTGGCCAAGCCACCTTCCATCATTTATCGGCAGCCCTGGCTATCAGGGGAGGTCCCAGTTGACTGGCAGCTAGCAAACATGACGCCCATCTACAAGAAAGGCAGGAGGGCAGACCTGGGGAACTATAGGCCTGTCAGTTTGACCTCAGTGCCAGGGAAGCTCATGGAGCAGATTATCAGAGTGTCATCACGCAGCGCTTGTAGGGCAACCAGGTGATCTGGCCCAGTCAGCATGGGTTTATGGAAGGCAGGTCCTGCTTGATGAACCTGATCAAGTGACATGCTGGGTGGATGAAGGAAAGGCTGTGGATGTGGTCTACCTTGACTTCAGCAAGGCTTTTGACACAGTTCTCCACAGCATTCTCCTCAAGAAACTGGCTGCTCATAGCTTGGACTGGTGTATGCTTCGTAGCATATTCGTTTACTATAAGACATTGCACCTTTGAAACTGATGGCTTTAGTATTGTATTGCTACAAGGTGTTTCTCTGCCAACATTGGCCAGTAATATCATATAAGCTTGATAGTTAAGATTTTATAAGGCCACTTATGAGTTTCTGTAGCATGAAGTTCTAGTCCCAGAAGTGGAACAGCTCTTACTCATATGGCAAATTCAGAGGACCATCAAGCAAGCCAGACTGCTAATGTGGTTGTGCTTAGGCAATAATGAGTATCTTGTTTTATATCTTTATATCTTGTTTAATATTGATGTATCAGGCATCATAATTTTGCAGACCCCTATTATTTGACACTCTTATAGAAAGTCTCTATTTTAGTTTTGCATACTGCTAGTAACACTTATGTGACACTAACCAAGAGCATGGAAGTGCATTTTGATGTTTGCCATTGAGCAGTATACAAAACAACACTTACGTAGTAGTAATACCTTATATCACTGTATTGCAGGACAGATCACAAACAGAATCAGCTTATCTAATAGAGAGGCACAACAAATATAAATTCTTTTAGATTTAAAGATTCAGTGGCTCAGTGCCTGGATGACAAGAAGGATAAAGATCTCTTGATGTGACGTGTGTGACATGTGACAGGCAACTTTTTACATTTTTTATGGAAAAAAAAAAAAGCTAATCAACCAAAGATGGAAAATTTGAAAAATTACTATACCTTTATGGAAAACAATTAGCTGCCATTAATACAAATAGCAGATGTATTGTGTGTACTTGGTGCTCAATTCAAAGACACTCTGCGATGTCACTGGGCTTTAAAAGGAAAATCAAGACCAGTTACTGTTTGCATATTTCATATGTAATCAAAGGTTGAATACAATCCAGAGATTCACATTCGCTGATATCTCTACTCAGACGAATGCTACTTGGTGATTGGCTGCAGTTGGCCTTCAAAAATTTAGTAAAATGATGTGTTTTTGAATGTACCAAACACAAAGCAGTATAGTCAGTGATGACTATACACTAAACAATTTTGCAACTATAAGCCTGCAGTTATAAGTGTGTTATTCATTTCTTGCTTTCAATAGGCTGTTTCACAGTATGTACCTATCTGTCTCAAATATTTGTCATGTATGTTTAAGAACCTGGGTTAAATAATGCTAGTTTACAAAACACTGAATGCACACAAAGTTATCCCGAGAAAGAGGTATGAAGAGGTAACGAGGAGTGAAGACTCCAAGCAGGGATTTTGGGCTGGGCAAGGAATAGATGAAACAGAAGAAATTTATGACTGAAACAGGGCAAAGACTGTTCCTTTTAGGAGTGGCTTTATTATAGAGCAGTTTGTGTCATGTATAAGTAGTTTATATTTTTAAAACATAGTACCCTTGCACTTCTGAAACAGGCCCCAAGCCAATCTTATCTGGTTTCAGATAACCATTATTAATTATCTCCTCTACTTCCAATGCTTCAGGAAAGAATAGGGGTCCATTATAATAGGTTTTATACAAATGGCTATTAAAAAAATTCTCCAACTGTAAATAGCTCACACACGGAAATGGTGGGGAAAGAAAAATAATATTCTTTGTTTACTCATAACCATCCTCAACATAATTAGTTTAGTAATTTAAAGAAAACCTTGAGCTGGAGGAATTAATAACTTCATGGTTATTCAAGTCATATGGCATGTGATATATTTCTTGATTACAGCAGGACTTGCTCCTAATATCTAAAACTTATTATGCCTCTGTGGCAATTAGGAATAAAACAGCTTCTGAGAAGTCTTTCATAAGCTACTCTACTTGTCATTAGTTCTTTAATTTTATGGTCTACACTACTCAAATACGTGCATCATGATCATTGGCAAGAAAAATTCATAGACAGTACAAAGTCAAAGAACTGCATGTGAACAGTAGAGAATGAGCAACTGTCACACTGTCTCGGAAAAGATAAAAGTTATTGGGATCCTTAAACTCAGCTTTTACGTTTTTTTGTTTGTTTGTTTGTTTTTTCTGTTATTTATTATTATTATTATTATTACTATTATAAAGATAGCTTGAGGCATTACTATAATTATATGAACAGCAAATGAAAATCTTTGTAATCTCTTAGGACAACTACAAATACAATTTTATAAAGAGATGAATAGAACTTGCCAAATTCAATTTGTATAGACAACAAACAAGCAGCTGCTGCAAACAGCTTGCTGTCTTCATTTTCCATTTGCCATTTTCATTTAAAATGTTGTATGTCAGCTACTTTCTAGACAAATAACAGGTGCTTCTACAAAACAAATGGATGGAGCACCTGAGTAATTGCATACACTATGGAATTACACACAGCACAATAAATAAATAAATAAATAAATAAATAAACAAAGGCCCCCCAGTGTGATCATTTTAAATTCTACCTGAGTAAGTAGGTCCTTTTGTTCATATTTATTTACAGGAATTTGTATTTATTAAATTTGAGAAGTTACCTTATTATCCTAGATCACATTTAAAAAGACACTCTCTGTCTGTCTCTACATTACTGACTGTGACAATAAATCAAATAACAAAAGAATTAAAAATTCATCTTCCAATTTAAAACTGTACATATTCACTCTCAAAGCCTAAATTTACCAGCCCAGTTTTATTGATAGCTTTACTGTAAAAAAAAAAAAAAAAAAAAAAAAAAAAAAAGAAAGAGGGAGAGGAGAGAGCGAAGCAGTACTAAAATGGTCTAAAACAAATCTCTCTAAACTTCTCACATTACTGAAGAGAAACAATAAAACACTACCTATTTTCTGTTCACAGAAACTCACAACAAAACCCTGAACAGATACCTGAGGATCAGGGAATTGGCCCACAAGGCAGACATCCTGGTGGGCGTCTGTTGTAGACAGCCAAACCAGGATGAAGAGGTGGATGTGGTCTTCTATAAGCAGCTGGCAGAAGTCACTCAATCAACAGCACTTGTTCATAGAGGACTTTAAATTCCTGGAAAAATGCTAGAAATACTATACAGCTCAAAGGAAGCAGGCTAGGGGATTTCTAAAGTGCATGAAGACAGCTTCCCAGCTCAGCTGGTTAGTCAGCCGGCCAGAGGGGGTGCCCTGCTAGACCTGCTGTTCACAAACAGAGAAGGACTCATAAGGTGGACTGGCAGGGAAGAAGAACAGCATGACTGAACAGGGAACTTTTGCTGAGTGTCGGTGAGAAAAAGAGAGTTTATGTCCAGTGGAAGAAGGGGCAGGCAACATGGGGAGAGTACAGGGAAGTTGCCAACATATACAGAGAAAAAAACAGGAAGGTCAAAGCCCAGCACGAGCTCAACCTGGCCACTATGGTTAAGGATAACAAAAAATGTTTTTACAAATACAATTACAGCAAGAGGAGGAACAAGGAGAATCTTCATTATTTACTGGATGCAGGGGGGAACTGAAGATAAGGAAAAGGCTGAGGTTCTTAATGCCTTCTTTGCATCTGTCTTTACAGACAGATGTCTTTACTAGCCAGACCACTTATCCTTGGCATACTCAGCCTCCCAACCTGGAAGTCTGGGATGAGGAATAGAAGAAACCCCCCACAGTTCAGGTGGGAACAGAGACCTGCTGCTCCACCTGGACCGTCACAAGTCCATGGGGCCAGAAGGGATCCACCCGAGCTTGCTGAGGGATTTAGTGGGTGTGATTGTTGGGCCACTTTCCATCATCTATCAGCAGTCAAGGTCAACCTGAGAGGTGGACCATGATGACTGAGATGACTGGAGACTTGCTAATGTGATGCCCATACATAAGAAAGGTCGTAAGGAACACCCAGGGAACCACAGACCTGTCAGTCGGACCTTCGTGCCAGGAAAGGTGATGAAACCAGTGATCTTGAATGTAATCACACAGTATATGCTAGACAACCAGGGGATCAGGCCCAGTCAACGTGGGTTCATGAAAGGTAAGTCCTGCCTGACCAACCTTGTCTTCTTCTACGACCAGGTGACCCATGTGGTGGATGAGGTGTTGATGTAGTTTGCCTAGACTTCAGCAAGGCCTTTGACATGGTCTCCCATAGTATTTTCCTGGAGAAGCTGGCAGCCCATCGGTTGGACAGATACACTCTTTGCTGGGTTAAACACTGGCTAGATGGCCAAGCCCAGTGAGTGGTGGTGAATGGAGTGACACCCAGTTGACTACTGGTCACCAGTGGTGTTTTTCCACTGGGGGCTGGGGCCCATCTTCTTTAATATCTTTATTAAAGATATTAAAATAAAGATATTAAGGATATTAAAGATATTAAAGATTATTAAAATTAAATTAAATTAATTAAAATTAAATTAAATTAAAGATTATTAAAATTAAAGATATTAAAGTGCACAGCTACATGGCTAGTGTAGCTGTGCACTGCATCAACAAGGTTCAAGTAATTCAGGTCAGTCCCTTTCTGCTTTTACTCCCCAGGTTTGGCTTGCAGGATCTTTTATCTGTCTTACAACATGCACTAACTTGCATAAAATAAACTTGATCTTTCTCTGAACTGTATTTTTGGAATCTTTTTATATTAAAGACTTTAAAAATGAAAATATAAATAATTTTTCATTTTTTCTGCTTCTTCCTCTTCCATACTCCATTAGTACTCATTTTATAAGAGAATAATCTCAAGAAGTCAGTCTCTGAAAACACAAAAAGCTGCAAGTTTCAGATCTATGTTTGATCTGTGAGAGTGTGTGGGTAAGTTAGTTACACTTCTCACTTGTCAAAAGGAGAAAAATTTTAACCTCTCCCTATTTTTCCTAGTACTTGAACCTATTAGAATGATTATCACAACTAGAATGATTATCACAACTTTAACCCAGATTCATAAAGCTTTGTACTCCCTTACACTTTTCAGTGGAAAAACTTTGCTGATTTAAATGAGCCTTCAGTGAGCTGAAGTCTCACTCTTTCAAACTTCAAAACTTCAAAAGCAAAGAACAATCAAGGAAAGAAGTTGGCACTCCTCTGCAATTGTGCATCTGTTGTATTGAATAGTCTTCACATTAATCTGAATAATAATCCTTTCCAATTTGCTGATAAAGTGACATTAAAGGCAGTGACACATTCAGCTTGGCCCCACAATTAATTTTTTGGCACTTTAGAGTTAATGCATCATCTCTGCAGAGCCTCTTCCAATAAAGTTTTTGCTGGCAGCAGTGTCTGTCCTTGTGAGGCATTAAGATGGTGAGAGGAGTCTCATGATGTAAAGGACAGCAGTGAAATTGCTAGACTGTCAGCCTGATGAGATCTTTCTGAAAAGAGCAAACAGTTCTGATTTAAATCCAGCTGGAATGTCATAGAGTTTAACTCACAACACATTGTTTATCTCACTCACAACACATTATGTTAATTAGATGGTGACAGCATCAGAAAAAAAATCAAAACAAACAAACAAAATCTTTTCTACAGGGGATGGTTTAGGATTGGATAAGACAGTGACACATGAAAACCTCTGAACAAAAGTACATCTGTTATTTGGCAGATTAAAATATTAAGGATTTGTCCATATATTTGTTGTTGTTGTTGCTTGTTTGTTTAGTTTGTTTTTATCTCATATACATACTGTCTGCATAACCATTTATTGCTGACAAGTTTTCACAAAACAAAAGCCAGCATAGACAGTACCGGGCAAGGAAGAGCAGAACTTTCCTGTCTCCTTCTGTGCCTAATGGCAAACAAAGAACTGTCTCACTGAGTCAAGAGAGTCACACTGGTGTAAAATTAGGGAAAGTAAGGGGAAATATAGGCTTTGTGAACTATAAAATCTGGAGTCTAAAAGCTGTCCATTTGGCTCAGTGAACTAATACTGTAATCTCTCTGACTGCTAGTGAATACTCACCAAGTCAATGAAGAGCTCACATTGTCACCTGTGGATCAGCTAACAGCTCTTGATGTATGCTACAGAGAAATCATCAGATGTTACTGGAAAGAGTACTTGAGCACTTTACAATAATATTTAATTGCTTTTTTAAATAATTTAAGATGTAAAGACAATAATTTAAGATGTAGAGACAACTACAGAATGCTGTAGAAGCCAGCAGGGGATGGGAAGGACTGAATTTGCTGGTGACCATGCAGAACGTAAAACAAATGGAAATGTATCATGTTAACAGGGAAGTAGGTGAAGTAGAGAATGCCTCTTAAGGATTACAAGCCACATGCCAGTAAGGGAACACAGTCAAAAGCAAGAAGGAAATGTACTGTTTTTTGAATCTGAAATGTCTCACTGCATGGTAGCCTGTTAGTTCAGCATCACCAACAGGCATCAGCTGCTTTGTCAGATTCTGTTTTCCATCTTCCTGAGCATGTGGTGTGCTCGCTATGAATATTTTCAACATGTTGATTCCAGACCAGCTGGCACAGTACTTGCTGCGTATTGAATGTGGCAGACATACAAAATTGTTTCCAACATAGTGAAAGGGCCCTCAGTAAAAAAAGTGGATGCTTTAAAAGAGGATTGTTTTGTCCTTCAATCCTTTTTGATAGTCAAGCAAGCTGTAAGTAGGAGCTCTATGGTTACCAATGGTTACTCAATGAATAGTGCACTGGCTCTAGAAAGTTTGCTGAGATTCTCCAAATGCTCTACCAGAGCATGTGCACCAATTTATTTATCACCCAGTTTCAATAAATAACTTATCTCATGAAGCAGAAAGAATAAAGTAGACTTAGGAAAATCTTATATATATATATACATGTATATATGGAATAAATAGAAAATTTTAAAAACACATACAAGCTCATTGTAATTTGTGCCATATACACATTAAGCACAGACTCTCTCAAGAGAGGTTTGCTGCCTGCCTGTGGCCCGTATTCTTGACATCACAAGGAGGCTACCGAGACTGGTCAAGCCAGGTGGTTACAGCTGAGGCCATGACAAAGAGACTCGGAAACATCAAAAGGGACTTTATGTCCTTTGGAATGATGCTGAAGAGATCAGGAACACAAGCAGTGTTCTCATCAATCCTTCCAGCTGGAGACTGGGATCAGAGGAGGAGGCAGTGTACGGATCAGGTGAATGATTGGCTGCATAGCTCATGCCACAATCAAGGTTTCAGGTTCTATGATCTTGGCATGCTTTTGAGAGACGGAGCATTCTGACACAGGAGGGGCACACCTGACCACATGAGGCAAGAGCAGTTTGGGTAGCATGCTGGCTGGATTCACTAGCAGGGCTTTAAACTAGATTCGGAGGGGAGCAAGTAATATTGGGGGAATTCACATCAAATTGTAATTATGAATACTGTAATTCTGGTTATGGCCATACTACTTGTTTGCAGAAGACAGGAAAGAGTCAGGACAGTTTTATAGAAACATGTTCTGTTGTATTTAGGAAATTTACTGATTTTGTAAACACAAACCACTAAAAAATCTTAGTTAAATGGCTTATAAATGTGAAAGTAACTGTCAAAATTAATTGATTTTGTGTCTAAGGATAAACCATATGCCCTCCTGCACAGCAATGAAATTAGATTAGTTTCTGCAGAAGTGCAGGAGTAAAATTCTCTGAAAAAAAACTGTCCTCTATGCAGAGTTGATTTAGTGGGACAGTTTCTACCTTTTCTGACTACTTTATTGTCTATTCTTCTGTACAGTAAGACAGAAACCAAATATCAGGGTGCAAAGACGATCCATACTGTAATGAACAAAAATTCCTTTCCATTTCCTCATATAGTCAAAATTTCAGTGACAGAACTGTAGAACTGCAGAGAACATTAACCTTCCAGGAGTGACCCTGTCAGACATACAACCACTAGGTCAGGTAGGACCTGATTCCCAGCACCTTTATGTGGCAGCATTAGACTGCAGTCATGAGGTCTTCATGCAGAACCAAATTCTCCATTATTTGTCTTTTCCTACACTCTAAATCCTGTCTTTCCTCATGTGTTTCCTTATAATGAATAAAGACAACAGGAATAGACAGAGAATTTGGAAATTTTCTCTTGCTCAGCCAAGACTTCAGCACTTATGTGAGAAAGAAGAGGAAATGAGAGGCAGATAGTAAACAGGCTGGGGAAGCTGCAGTGGAACACATTCAGAAGAAAGAATGATGGATTAAGTCTTAGCATGGTACTCTACAAGTCATTCTTATAGTGTCACAAGTCTATCCGTTGATAGTTACATAGCAGATCCTAACAGGATTTATAATACGTGGAAATTCCAAATTCAAATACATCATTTGTCCAATAAATTGAATTATAGTCTATTGGTGCTGCAGAATGATAGCTATCAGAACAACTCATGCTTTTTTAAGCTTCTTAATGCAAGGGCAGAATGTTTGCCTACCCAGATTTTTAATATTTTCTGTATATGTTAAAAAAATGGAAAAAAAAAAAAAAAGACAAATTTATGTGTACCTTGGTTCCTTTTATTTACTGCTTCAATTTTCAGCTCCTTAACTGGGTTTTTGCTGTCACTGTCGCTCTACAGGTTTAAATCAACTGTCCCAGGTATGTGTAGTGGCAAGGCTTTTGTAGTGGGGGGCATAGGGGTGGCTTCTGTGAGAAGAATCCTGAAGCTGCCCCATGTTAGATAAGGGGCCAACCGCTGGCCAGAGCCAAGACAATAAGCGATGTCATTTGCATTTCTGTGAGAACAGATTTAAGAAATAAAAAAAAAGAAGTGATGAAAAACAAAAAGAGGTGATGGGCACATCACCAGAAAAAGAGGTAATGGGCACAAACGGGAACACAGGAACACAGGGGCTTCTCTCTGAGCATCAGGAAGCACTTCTCTACTGTGAGGGTGATAAAGCACTGGCATAGGTTCTCCACAGAGGTTGGGGGGTCTCTTTCCTTGGAGACCTTCAAAAGCCTTCTGGATGTGGTCCTAAGCAACCATCTTGAGCAGAGGTTTAGACCAGATCACTTCTAGAGGTCCCTTCCAACCTCAGCCATTCAGTGATTTTGTGAGATAAAAATGAGACACTTTGCCCAGTGATTTTGTGCCTTCATTGGTGAAAACATGTAATTTTGAGAGAAATATAAGTTCTGTTCCAGGCTCTGGGAATAATACAATTAGAATCTAATTAGAGACAAGAATCTAATTAGAAAAATGAAATGGAAATAAATGGAAATTTAAAATATTATTCTATATTGTTTTTCAACATTAACTAATCTCTTTCTTGAGACGAGCCACACATGACAAAGAACTTGTCACAATTAGTGGCTTAAAACTCGTCTGATTTGACTTAAGTTGTTCTGCATCATTCACACTACCTCAGAACCTAAGCAGAAGAAATTTATGAATCTGAAGCTTTCCTGTTGTAAGACACTTTCTTACAGTTGAGATGCAACAACTAACAGTATGATGCTCTTGCCTCCTTTTTATCAGACCACAGCCCCAGTTCACACCCAGCACAGTTGGGTAATCAGTTAAAGAAGTGATTTCTGGTTCTTTATTGGACTACATTACTGTGTTACCTGATATACAGATGAATTTGAATTAACCATGTGCTATATTGTATAGGACAGTTTAAAATCTTTAGTGTCTCTAGGCAATGGAGTAAGATAAAAATGAGAAAACCCCTCACAGTTCTGATTCAGGTTTCCAGTAAAAGTTCCAGTCCCCTTTTCCGAAACTCCTCTTTGAATGTCATCACATTTCAATTCAATTCTTAATATTATCCCAGTGTCATGGGTGCACTTGGTTTCCTGCTGACCTTGTATCTGACTCCTAGTCTTACTGTAAGTTTATATTGCAGGAGTACATTTTTTTTTTCTTTAGAACTTTTTTTAAATCCTTTACTATTTTCGCTGAAATACTTCAGATCTCCAAGTCAGATCTACAGCATGAAAAACTTTAGTCTAAAAAAGATAAAAGCTCCTAACTGTCACAAATAGGATTTTATTGCAGAAACTCTTGGGCAACTTAAATAGACAATACGACGAGACCAGGATGAAATACTGTAAAGTATTTATTGTAAAGTATTGTAGACGCACTTAGAAAGAGTAATCTTTTATTTTTTTAAGGTGACAGCAGTTTCTCTTCTGAGGGCTAAATGTTTCTTTGACATCTTAAAGCATTATACTTTCTAAAAATATTTTTTAATTAGTCCTCTTGCCTACTGTCTTTAGGATCTCAGAGAATAGAATGTATATATATTAGAAGGAGGAAAATAAATCATTGTCTCCTGTGATTTTGATATCACTTTTATTAACGTGTAGTCTTAATCTCTCTCTCACGAAAGCCTTTGAATCACAGTTTGTAATGATGGCCTGATGACTCTTGTGATGAATGATTCTCACTGAGTTCCTCTATTCTAACAATCATGTAGTGTGCTTCAAGACATGTTCTTTGTTTTAATATACTTCCTAAATGTACTTGATTTCATAGAGCTATCTAGAATGAGTGCTTGGTTTAAAACAAACCACCCAGTACATCATGAAGTACAGACAAAAATCAGAACAGTCGCACACATGATAGAGACCTTCAGCCATCATGAGGTTTTGGTCTGCAGTGTGTTCCATGAGTGGTAGCACATTTTCAACGAAGCATTGTGGCTTTTCTCCAGTTCCCTAAAATGTGAATATACTGACTAGTAGAGAATTTCCATGTGGAACTAAAAAATCTGGATGATATCACCAGCAGTAAAAGGTAAGGAGTTATGAGAAGATTAAAATATCTTTATGAGTTTATGGTATTTAACCTCAGTCAGTGTTTTATGGGTATCCAACCTTTTTGGTTTTTGCTTTTATCTAAGGTAGTTGGCTCAGAAATTGCAGAGTCCAAGAAATAGTTTAGCAATAAATAAATCCTGTTAAAATTCTTAGACCTCATTTACTTCATTAACTGACAACCATTCTTTATTTCCTCTTCATCCAAAGCAGCCTGAATGCAATAAAATTCCATGCATTCTACAACTAAAAACAAATTTAAAGATAACAAAAATAAAAACAAACAAACAAAAAATGAAACCAAACCAACAACAACAACAAAAAATACAAACAAAAGGCAATGAAAAAACAACCCCCATTTTTTCCATTTTTCAGAGATTTTTGAAGAGGATAAGGAACTTTCATGAAAGGACAGAAAACCCTGAAAAGACTCTCTGGGAGTCCTTTCAATTATTATCTTTTTTTCATTGATGATTTCATTAATGGAAGAATTAGCTGTGTTTGAAGGTATGCAACATTTGTTCTTTTTTTTTCCTTTTTTTTCCAGATCTGTAGAGAATGGTTTACCAAGCTCTGCTGCAAGTGACAAGTTGATCGAGCTAGGAAAAAGAACATTTCATCAAGTCTTGGCAAAATAATTTTACAGTCATTTCTACAGTACTAAATTTCTTCCAGTACGAGAGAACAACAGTTTTCCCTGCACTGAGGTAACTTATGTTTGTGTATGAGTTTCAGCATTGGTTCATTTTGATTTATACAATAATTTAATTTCCCTGCTATGAGAATAAACAAGGAAAAATATTAGATCATGGCAATGGACCTTTTGGTAGGAATGAATATAATACTTATATAGAACAAAATCACTTTTTACAAGTTCTCAAAAGAGAACTGTTTTTGTGGTTGGTTTTCTGCTTGGGTCTTTTTCCTTAGGCAAGTATCAAAAAATCAGTTAGTCTGATTATATAGAAGTCAGAATGTGTGCTTCTGAGGAATGGAAGGAATACTTATAACTACAGCACCCCTACCATCATGGTAGAAAAATCTGCTTACTTAATCAGTGTGCAAATTCTGCTGACAACTATGCTGACAGCTTTTTAAGTTGTTAACATACTTCCCAGAAGCGCATCCTGTGGTCCCAAACTGAAAGGAACTGGTCTTGAAAAAGAACATAATGAAACTGTATTATTGTTTCAAATATTACACTTAAAGTCATTTTTCCTTCTTTCCTTCATCTTTTTTCTTTCTTCTCAGATTCAACCTGTTGACCTCAGAGTCCCTCCAATCACATCTATTCTACTCACACTGACATGGAAGAATTTGAAGAAACAGAAAGGTAAGAAAAACAGTCACTTGGGCATGTCTTTTTGCTGAAATCCTGGCGATATACCAAACTAAGTGACATCATGCACCAACATTTCTGAGAGGTGAAACTAAAGGTGAATGACCTGTTGATAAACTCAATCACAAGCAGTTGACAGATTTAATTATCTTGTCACCAGTTCAAGTGCTGCCTTATTGTACGTTTCACTGAAGCACAGGCTGACAGTAGCCAGAGGAACTGTGTCCCCACTTCTCCCATTCATCCATCATTAGTATTCATTCTGAGTTAAAAAAAAAAATAAAAAAATGTTTCTGGCACATTTATCCAAGTTGTCAGCAGAATTCCTAACATCTCTGTTACCTTCCAGGTGTCATGACTGCTCATTTCAAGTCAAGAAGCACTCATCTCCCTTAGTCATTTTTAAAAGTAGAGCAGATTACATGCCCTGACTTTAATTTTTTCCCTCATGGCACACAAAGTAATTTCTCTTAGGTTCACAGTAGTTCTTCTTGTCTTCAATACTTATTACTAAGAGATCAGACTAAAAAGAGGAGAAAAAGAGTGTTTCTGACAGAGGCTTCGATACAAAGCCCTAAATTCTTAGATGTTCCCAGCTTCTCAAGATAAAGTACAATATCTGCACTTACTTGCTAAGCAGTAGTAGATGCACAAGCCCAGACATCAGAGATAACAAAAGCATCTAGAAGAGCTGTGAAAACAAACACCAATACAAAAACAAGGCATATTTGTTGTTGGTTCATAAAAACAGGTGGATGTTCTGTGTTGGCCAATAACGAAAAGTCCTATTACATTAAGTATCTAGGTGTAAGCAAGAACTGGAACTTGACAAACCTTCCCCTGAACCTGTTCTTTCCCACAGAAGGACATGCCACTGTGCACCAACTACACCTTCTTTAAGGTTCACATGGTACACGATATGCATCCATAATGATGCATCAGCAATATTCTGTTATGACTAAGTAGAGAAGAAGCTATTGTTTCAAACTAAGTTACAAAAAAAGAAGATAGAGCAAGAGTAGCTTGGGAACAGAGAGAAGGCTAGTTTGAAGAACTGAAATTTTTAAGTAAAACAGAGAAAAGCTGGTCAAAAAGAGAACAACTACTCCAAGTGAGGAAAAGTCTGCCACTTTCATAATTTTTATCAGTGTAATAATTGTGAAGACTTAAAATTCAATTTATTCCATATGAAATGAGCCTATTTTCTACACATACTTAATGTTAGTTTGTAGAATTTGGCTGGTGTAGCCAGAAATCCACTGAAGATTATGAAAACTATTTTTAAGATTCCAGCTGCTTATGTATGCAAGAAATTAATCCGAAGCAGAATATCCTGAGCTTCATCCTTTTGAACTAGTTTTCAGAGCCAAATGAACAGGTCTTGGAAAACACTATAGAAGCTGATTGTGCCCATTAAGTTTTTCATGGACAATGCTGCATATTCCTGAGCACAATGAACTGTTACTTTATCTATGGAGATGTTCCTCCAGAAGAGTATTCCTGTATTCTCATGTCTGAATAGAAACATGAGGACAGCATTGTGGCGCTTTCAGGGGCTGTATGACAGAAGGATAGCTGTTCTTCAACTGTACATGCTGTATCTCTGGAGCTGCAAAATCCATTCTGAATACTTTTTTTTTTTTTTTTTAATAGAGTTTGTCCCATTCGAAATACATTTTTTAAAATAGTGTTTGCTTAGTCTTCATTCTTAAAATCTTGTGTTACCATTTTGCATATGTATACTAGCTATATCCAGTAACCTCATGAAACCCGTATGTATGTCATAGAAATTAAATTAAATCAAACAGAATACCTGGGCTTAAATTTCATTATTACCACAATGAAATAGAACATTGCCAGAGTTAACCCTCTGCTTAGAATACTTAGAGACATGACACAGCTCTAAAGAAAGGGAGACAGTGGTTAGGATACTTTGGAAGCCAGTCAGAGACAGTTGATGATAATCCAACCACAAAGCAATCTGTTGGGTCTGACATTAACTACCCCAACATCTAATAAATCCCAGTACCATTAAAGTACCCAACAGAAATCATGCAATAAGACTACATTTATGCTACATCTCCAGGGAGTGAACCAATGTCTGAGTGGTAGGGTGATATATAGGCCCAATTTCATTTCTCTGTATGGAGACTTGGCATTTTTTCTAGAGTAGTTTGCTTGTGGTTTGGGTTTGATACCTACTCTGTAGTCTCTATGTGGACATTCCCATGTAGTTCTTAGTTTCACAATCTGTAAGTCCACACTGGCCTGTTCACAAGTTTATCTGATACCCAAAGTAAGCTGCAATGATCTGCTTCAGTAACTTGCCCCATATGTTTTCTATGTAGATATCTCATCGCTCTTCTTCCATAAATACAACAACAGTAATATGTGACCATAGAGTCTTGATACAGCAAAGAAGGAAGCAAATATTTAATCATTACTGTTGCCAAAGTCTTTGGTAATGGTGGTTTTTTGTTTGTTTGTTTGTTTTAATAATAAAAAGAAAAAATTCAAGTGTTGAGGCACTTTCGAATGTAATCTCTCTCTTTTTATTAGAGACCACAGTGTTAACTAGCTCTAATGATTGAGATCACATGACAAAAAATTTTGCCATTTGACCCATTTTAGAAAAACTTTCTATTGAGATCCATTACATCATTTTATGCAAGAGTAGCATTTAATAAACAAATAAAATTACTAGAATGGTCTTTTTTTTTTCTTCTTCTAAAACAACAGTATTTAAGCTAATTCAGTATTGATAAGCTTACATCATGCCATATCACAAGTGAAAGCAGATACACACGTGTAGATTCCCTTCTCTGACACCCAATATAAAGTGGCATTACATTGAGAAAAGCAAATGCAACATTAAAACTGTAGAATCTTTTCTTTGTCAAGGATTCTGGAGAATTTCAGGGAAAGTAATATGATTTTCTTGATTCTCAGCTGACAACTGGGGTTACGAAAGAAGACAGACCTTAGTCATGCAGTAAAGATGAACAGAATTACACTAACAAAGGTGAGTTCTAATGCTGCCCACTAGTAGAAATGAATGGATTTCTATTTCACTTGACTATATTTTTATACTTCCTTGGACTATGAAGTAGCTTATTGTCAAGAAGCATGTTCACTGAAAACTATCCAGGGAAAGCACAAATAATACTAAAAGCAAACAACAAAGCAAAAACAACCCTAACAATAAAAAGGAGCTCTGTCCTGTTACATCTCCAGCTTAGTTCTCTTGAAAAGCAAAATTCTCATTCTTTTAGTGAAAACCACACCCTGGTTTCTGAAAGGTTGATTGCAGTCTAACTGCTTTCTGGTACATATGGTCAGCATCTGCCTTAGTAAACAATGACTAAAGAACTTTTTTTCTGTTAATCTTTAAATAAGTCTGTCCTCTTAATCTCAGTTAGCCAAATAGAGAATAACCTTACCTAACCTTATGGATATGAGAACAGTTGTAGTGCCAGGTGTTACTCTGTAAACTTCAAATGTAATCACTCTTTGAACAAAACTACAAAAATTTCAACTATGGTCTTAAAAAAAAAAAAAAAAAAAAGATGTTATACGTGCCCTAGCATACCAAAAAGATGGTCTGTATTGAAATTAATAAAATATTGATTCCTCAATAAATTGCAGAGTTACACTGTAGGAAGCTTTTAAATAAATATATAAATAGTTTTCAATATGCCAACTCATTAAGCTTAATTTGAACAAATCTCTTTGTGTCATAGCAGTGCATCAGTGATACAGCAGCACTTATCAATTAAATTACTTCTCATTAAATTTTTAAAAAGAAATGAAAACACAAGAGTTAAAAACTTCAGTACACCTAAATAACTAAACTTAATAGATACAACTTTAAGACAGTGCATAATTTATATATATAGGGAGAAAAACAACAGGAGAATACTTCCCATTTTTAATCAAATGGTATTGAAAGAGGAGGTGAGGCTGAGTACATCGATGACAGTAGAGAGGAGAGGGGGCAGATCCTCCTTTGGCATTGTATCTGAAAACAGTTTCTGCTCTAGTTTAGTTTCTAGACAGCCCTCTGTCTCCACTGACCGCACAAGGATCCTGGGGAGAATTGAAGTGCTGTATAACCTTTATGGCGTTGTCCCATTATCAGACCATGGGCAATCATAGGTGAATTTCTGATTAAAGGAAAGGGAAGTTCTATGTTCCCCTAAGTGGTATCAAGTGCTCAGTACTGAAGCCCAAACCCATAAAGTCCATTCTTCCTCCAGATGATAACAACATCATTTGTTTTTTATAAGCAGGTTCTTGCTGATATTTGATTTAAACAAAGAATAGAAAAGCACAGGATAAAAGTGTGTCACTTCCTTGCAAACCTAATTCTATTACTCTGCTTTCTCACTGTTGTTTTGACCAACATGTTTATTATTTCATAGAAGAGGAGTACTCATAGTAAAAATCTGAAGGAAAATGACATTTTTTCATTGTTTTTGTAATTGAAGTTATTGTTTTGCTACAAACTTGCAGTCTTCATTATTCTTATTTTTTGTCCTTGTGTGTTTACATCCCTCAGGTTTGGGGTGGAATAAATCATCAGGTGGAATAGCAGGTGAGGAGGAGAATATTGGCAGACAGATGATAATGCTGCTTAGCTTTCTGCACAGGAGATGCTTTTCTGGGCAGCACATTGCCACCTACCAGCAGCTTGGCTGAGCAGCACATTCCCCTTTATGGCTGAAGCATTTCCAACTGCACTGAAATGCAACGGGAACGGTGGAAATAACATGCAACACTGCAAGCTGCACTTAGCAAGTGCAGATGGAGATCTCCCTGGGCTCATGCAAAATAAGAAACTAAGGGCATGAGACTACCACATGAACTAGAGAAAGCCCAAATTTCAGCATCAACACTAAAAGGAAATTCAGTCTACCTTCATGGTGGTTTTGTAGCTTTACTTTTAACACCTTTCCATGCACAATCACTGAGTGCATTTGAGAGACCAGTAGCATTAGGGTTTTTAAGTAGTTGACCATGTTGCAAGGAGTAGTCTGATGCTTAGCAATTGTTTAGAAATTCAGACATAATTAGGCAGTTCCTCCAAATATACTGTTGTGCAGCAAATTGTTTAGGAGAATGCAGCTACAACAAAGAAGCTTCCAGAAAAATCTGAAAAATCTACCTGGCCATGTGATGAGAAATTCTAAACTGCGTGAGTCTTTAAAACGTGATCAACTTCTATTCCTTTCTTGCAGGGAAATAAGAAACTTTTTCAGTGTGCTCAGTGACCAAGGTGTATCTAGTTAAGCACATGGTTTCATAAATCCAAGCTCTTGAGGTGCTAGCTATTCTGAGAAAATAAGTCTTTGGAAATTTCTTTATGAAGTCTTCAATCTGAAAATATTTTATCTAAAAAATGCTACTTTTTAAAGTCTTCTGTGCATGAGCAGATTGACTATGAATCTCTTTTGTCACACCTGTAGAACTCTATTTACCATATATAAGCTAACAGTGACAAGCACTCCTTTGCTCTGCTCTGGGCTAAGAGCCAGCTGAAGTCAGCTGCAAGCAGCTGGCTTGGCTCCAGTGCACCTTACACTCTTTCCCACCATTGAATTATTACCAAATTCATCTTCTTAACAAGTCATCAATCCTTCATTCTGCTGCCCTGTGCTGCCCTGAGAAGCTGTCATCAGCCCAAGCTTTTCCTGTTGGTCTCTGCACATTCCCTAGTCTTTCCATTTTTTTTCCCAGCTGTGGATAACATATTGAAGAAGGATCCTGTAAACATCTGTGTCAGGTTTATCATTCATTTTAAATGAAGATACTGTTTTAGTATAATATCCAAGCTGGTAAACTCCTGACAGACTCTCTGAGATGCAGTTTCAGCACTAAAGCAAATAGGGAAACCAGAAGCTTCCTTATCAATTGCATTCTATAACAAAGAGAGAGACAAGAAAAAAAATGTTTTAACAGAGGGGAGCTTGCAGAATGACAGGCAAATGGAAGAGAATCTACTAGGAAATGCTACTACGGGAGTGTCTAAAAATAAGTATTTCTATTTTAAGATTGAAAGAAAGCACAAAGTACTGCACGACTACGTCCTTTTGTGCAACAAACGTGCCAAAGATCTATTTTTTGATGTGTTTGTTTTTTAAAGCAATTATTTATACAAATAAGAAAAATTGAAATATTGAAGTGAAATCTGCAGCTTAGGGGTTGAACAAGAGCAATTCAGTCCCTTATCCATAAGGACTGATTCACTGTCCTGGAACCGCCTCAAAATCCCAGTACATCCTACGCCTTCTTCCTCTTAATCAAGTAGCAGCAATAGTTCAGACCCATGGGCCATCTAGGTCGCAGCCAGAGAAAGGGATATCCAGTGCTATCCAACAGTCGTTTGCAATATTCCACAAAGGAAAGGGCAGCCAGCCAACAGACAGTAGCCTGGATTTGGTCTGTAATTCACACTGATTAAGGGTACAACAATGATGACCTCTGTCTGATATCAACTACAGAACACTGACATCACTGTTCTATGCCTTAGCTTTCAGTTTGAGATGGCTAGACAATAGCTGTTGAGAAATACTATCAGCTAAGATAGTATATCTTAACATACAAAATAACTTTAACTAAGAAGCAGAAAGATTTCTTGGATTTTGGCAGTCCTGGCTACCAACTTGAAAGGAAATTGTAAATATAACAAACACTCAGGATAAGACCTGAGTTTCGTAAGAGGACTGTAGATTCCAGCCAGATATTTGATTGAAACAAGGAGCATCCTTCTATCACTAAGTTTCGTTAGCTAATAAATTTTCAAACTCCTATCGAGCTGATGAAAGTCACAAACAAAACACTGTTTTTGGTGGCCTTCCTTAAGCACAACGGCAGTTTCCCAGATAATATTCCTCACAGCCTCCTCATCGTCTAGCACTTATCTTCTGTTTGACTTTGACTATGCTATTATAATAAAATGCATTGCAGAGCACTTTACCATTAAGCTTTAAGTCTGTGAAGCATATTGCAATGATCTTTTTTGCTTGTGTTAAAGGACCATGCCAGATTTAAGAACATGACATCTCATGGCATACAACTTGTCATTTGGAACACAAATGCATGTTGCAGTATGTCTGGTCCAGAAGACAGAAGTTTCACACGGTGAAACTAGTAAATTAACCGATATTGCAAGATGACCTCAGATAGCTTCACTGCAAAACACTCCCTTTCAGTAGACTGATTTAAGTAGTCAGAAACAACTTTCGGAGAATGAACCACCAAAATAAATAAAAGCCTTTTGTGTCCCATATAACTTTAAAGAACCAAGAGCCATATCAAACAGGTTGCACATTTTTTATCTCAGGTGTTCCTTGGTAAAGAAAATATACCAAGTTTATATTATTTCCATAAAAGGTCAGCTTCAGTGAAATTTCATTTCTCAAAGGCTAAAGAAAAGAAAAAAAAAAAAAAAAAAACAACAGAAAAAGAAAAATTAATCCAGGCAAAGTTTAGCTACAGTTGCATATTGTACACAAAAACTACTCTCCGCCTCCCACCCCTACATCCACCTTTTAAAAATCAGCTTGCCAGTTGCTATCTCCAACACATTCCTTGAGAGTTGAGGCATATCTTCTAATTTTTGCTATTTTCTGAAGCACCGGACATGTGCCATTTGCAAGCACCTTTTAAAATAGAGTTCTCCAAGGACAGCTTATACAGCATGCATCCAAAGTTTTAATAGAAGTAAAGGCAAAGACAGCTATTTGAGAACAAGATACGGGTATTGATCCATTAATAGAGTTTTAATCTTCACATAGATTATGATTAGACATTTTTCCTGTTTTAATAATATATTACATGAAGGATGGAATAACATTATACTGAAAAAGTACATTTGCTTCCAATTTGATTAAACGTAGTCTGTCAAAAATACTTTATCTCCTCCAGTATTCTTCCCCTTAAATTTTTGTTTCTTTTGTTCTTAATAAGCACAAAGCCAAACGTTAGTGCCCTGAAATCCTTTAAGAAATGGAAATTCAATCCTCAGCACACATGCTTTTGTCACATGTTTCTGGTTTTATTTTATTACAAGCCACAGCACCAACACAAAGCTTGAGTACAAGCACAATATTTCATGAATGCTGCAAAGTAAGCAACAAAATATAAAAATCTGTTTAGTAAAAAACTCGAGCAGTGTCTGCCTAGCTATAGTGGTGCTTCAAATATCTTCGGATTAGTGCCAAAGTAGTGCAGTATATGATTTAACAAGCACTTCAAATGAAGTGTTTATTTCATTGGTTATTTTATTTCATACACCATTCCCCCTAGATCTGCTAAAACATTTGAGAAACAGTAAAATGTAGTGGCAGACACACTAAGCCATACAACAATCTACTGAGGACTTTCTCAGACAGAAACAGATGCTAAGCTTTCCAACAAAATTTACTCAAAGAAAACAACCTTTTTGTTTTGAAAATTAATTTATTAAATGCTCTTTTAAGGTTTTAGAAAATAAATACTTAGTGATCAACAACATATTTCCAACATATGGCTTAATTAAATCAAATTGATTTGTAATCTTACAAAGATACTAAGGAATAAAACTAGCTCCTTAGCATTTAGGAAGGTCGTTCTTTTTTCCCCTGATTAAAACTCATAATTAAATTACAGCAGCTATGTTTTTCATCAAGGAAGTAGTTAAATTACTAATTTTATATAAATACATTACATGCTAGCTCAATAAATTAGAAAGAACAAGGATAATCTGGTTAGAATCCAATTCAGAGGAAACTGTGGGCGGATGGCCATTTACATGAGAAAGCACAGGATAAATAAGGTTCATAAATTATTCACAGCTCACCAACAAAATTTAGGGCATCAAATCTTTTTAGAAATTAAATGAGAACTGCTGGCAGAGTGATTCAATTTATTCCCCCTGAAGGGAGAGAAAAAATAATTTCCAATCTTCTAATAATTCTGATTTCTTTATTTTGTCAAAATTACCCTAAAAAGGAACCAGTGACACATCACACTGTCACCAGTACTGGTATTAACCGTCTTGCTACAGTTCCGATGTTTCAAGGCAGATAACATAAGATTTTTTTGATTAAGTCTTTCATTTAATTAATGAATAAAAATGGCTGGTATTCCATTTTCTGTGTGAGTTACTCACATTAAATGGAATTTGGCCAATTCAAAAGCCAAATTTTTTTTGCAGCTTTAGAAAACTGCTGGTAGTGAAGTAACAGTCTGCAACCCTGTCAGAAAAGCAGTCTGTGGTGTGCATCAGAACATTCTAACAAGCTGGTTTTTAAGCTGTTCCTAAATCTTCCTCTGTTCAGGATCTGAATCTACCACTATTATACTATGTGAAAAGTTCCAAATTTAGGTGTTATCTTAAAACAGAGTAGGGCTTTTCACCTCCAGAATCTTTTTTTTTTCCTCTTTCAAAAGAAGAAGAGCAAGACTTTGCTCTCCCTCCTTCCGGCTAAGCTAAGGTTCTTTCTTCTTGTGCCGCAATAAAAGTTATGATGTAATCCTTATTTTTCCACATATACTATCAAGGCTTTATTAAATTAAATCTTATGATTAATATGGCAGTTACAGAAAGGAAGCTGCTGTCATCATACAAGGAAGCATTTCCAGAACCATTACTCTCTTCCTCCCTGCCCTGCCTTCTTTAAGCCCTTTCCTTCTTCATGCCCACACTGTTTACAGAATCTTTCTTCAATAGCTAGTTAAAGCCAAGAAATATCTAAAAGGGAATGAATTGTACCTGCTTCTTCAATGCCTGAAGAGGGTGCAAAGTTCTGCAAAATCTGTGAAGTGTGAAGTATAGGAAGGTATTTGAAGCACAAAATCTGTCATGAAAATGAAACAGGCTGAAAAGGCTTTGCTATTTTGAGGCACCTCACAGGACTAGTCAGATTAGTGAGTTAGTTCTGCACAGATTTGTTTAGAATTTGTTGATTTGTTTAGAATGTAGTAATTTCTTACCGTATTTACAGTACCCCCAAACCATGTATCTCTTCTCTTTATTTTAGGAGGTAAATAATGGACAGAGAAAAATGGCTTCTCCTTTCCCATACAAACTAAGCCTGGGCCATAAAAACAAAAACAACCACAGATTTTACAAGTTTCTGAAGTTGTGTATTTTTTAATGTATTTGTTGTATCTGCACATACGGATTCAGTATTTATGTACTTGCAGACTGCTATGGTTTAATTTGACACTTCTCATCTTTCAAGTGGAAAATTTTTAATGATGTTTAAAAGTCAAACATAAAATTGTGAACAGGATGGGTTTTTTGTTGTTTGCTTTTTTGTTGTTGTTTGTTTGTTTTTGCAATCATTTTTAAGCATGTTTCTTGAAAGAATCTTCCCTTAGTCCTACCCATACTTAAAAAGGTTTTTCTATTTGTCAGTGTTTGCTTCATTTAAACAAGCTGGTACCTCGATTTTCTAGTGCACTTCAGCACACTGAAGTCATTCTGACTTCAAAAATTAATCTACCTGCCTGTCTATTTCATGAGTAATTAGTTACCAACTACTTTTATTAAGAAGCAAAACAAAACAAAACAAAATGTAATGTGTGCAATGAAGTGACCTGGATTGTTTTCTGATAGATAATCTATGCAAGTAGATTGAGGACAGTATCTACCCTAGACCTCCACTGTAGAAGAGCAAACTTGGCTAAGATACAGGCCTATGGCACCAGGTTTCATATTGGTCTATGCAGATTATGAGGTATTTTATCCTACAGAAATAAATTACTGTTCTAAATCTTCAGAGTACAGAAGAACAGATTGGAGTGCAGTTTTGTTACATTCAACAATAAGCAGCCCCATATCATTTTAGAGCATCTAACAAGTTTTTCCACCCTCAGCCTTTGACAAAGATTTCATTTTACAGACTTTTTACCTGTTGAAATCTTTTGGATACAGAACCAATGACTTGATTGATTCTTCTACTGATTTCTTGTGTAAGTTCATCCTTTGTATAACAGGAATAAAAAAAGATGAAGCACATAAGAATTCAGCCTCACCTTCACAACCAAAGTAGATTGTTTGCTGACTCTCAATGTCCAATATGGACTGTGTGGATATTTGCCAGGCTAGACTTAAACAGCAGAATATGAAACGTCATAAACTCATGTTCTGTTTCAATTTTTCCTCTTCTCAAAAGACTGACAGCAGAAGGTGGTCAAAATAATGGTATTTAACATGATCAAATGATTGCATCTGAACTTCCCAGCTAACCTTCTAAAGGGGCTAGTGCAATCTTTGGTTTGGGGCAGAATACAGAAAAAATAAATAAATTTTATTGAAAATTATCAGTGCACTTATGCTGCAGTCACTAACCTTTCAGATAACTGAAAACCCTTTCCAAATTGTGGAAACTACGTTAAAATACTTGAAGTCTTCACGGATTCTTGCCTGCTAGCTGTCTTAATCTCTGCTAATACAACTGTATACTTCTATACTACTAGCCCTGCTATGGAATGTGACAAATTAGTATTTTAATTTGGGACAGTCACAATAGCAGCTTCCACTGGCTATATGTATATTTGGTAATCATCATTTTCAACTCAGATAACAAGAACTGGAAAAAGAGTCAACCGCTCTGAGCAACCATATATTCATGATATGTCCATCCCTGGAGATATTAAAACTTGACTGGACAATTCACTTAACAAGCCAATCTAAACTGATCTGGATTTGAATATGACAGTTAACAAGATGTCTTTCAGAGACCAAATTATATAATTCTGATTTCTGTTTTGTACAAGTCCAAGCAAACATTCCCAGCAAAGACATAATTTTTTCCACTTACAGGTTTGGTACTATAGAAATGGACTGTAGGAGCACACATATTGATGTGATGGAAATATAGAAGTTCCTGTATTGTGCCTTGAATTGGTGTTACAGCAAGACCACAGGGACAGACTCTGAAGAGTTGAAGACTTCTAACAGTATATAAAGGCAGTTCTCAGTGCTTTTGTATTCTAACATATGATGTTTGGATAGATATTATTTCCTCTCTTCATTTTCAAAATGCATCATTTTTCTCTACTCCTGCACAGAATTTGATACAACATGGATTTTAAGATATTTTATCTGCTGTATCCCAAACAAAAATTAATTTATTCTTTTCCATGGGTAGAGAAGGAAGGAGATGACATTGGCCTAAAGCACTTGACTTTGCCCTGCATCATGTAATATTTCAAAATGATGCAATAGGAATTTTCTTCAGATGGAATCATTCTGTCATCAATGGTCTTAGCCTCAGATGTATCATAGCATCTATCTTCAGTTCTCAAAAATGTCCATGTAATCTCAATGGAACAATGATCCTTGAATCACAGAATAGCAGGTGAGACTGGATACAAAAGAGCCTTTCAGCTTGTGCTCACCAAAAATGTTATGACTATATTTCACAAAGCCATCTTCATCACTTCTTTCCTATTATGTCCATCTCTAGCCTCTACCACGCCCACAACTCTTCCTCTTACTACCACAAACTCCGTTTTGAAGCCAGCCTATTCTATCTGATCACAACTGATAAGCACTGGCTGTTGATACTTGTCTCAGCTCAGCACAATGAGAAGCCAATGACAAGATAAAAAAAGATCTGTTCGAGAAGCAACTCAGATGATCTTCCAGTGGTACAAACTACAACTAAATATACACTCTTCCTTCAGCTGGAAAGACAAAATATATGAGCCAACCCTTGACAATCATAAACATGAGCTTTGAACTCGGCAACCAACACTACCCTATTAGCTTGCATATCAAACACATTTCCAGGGGTTCATAGACAGAGATCAGAAAGCCAGTCTAATAAATATAGTTCTTGCCTTTGAAGTTAGAAGTGTTGAGGCCTACTTTGATTTATTTTTGCTAACAGAAACTGCACACGTAGTTGAAAGGAAATAGTTAAAAAAAAAAAATCAAAACAACAACAACAAAAAAAACCCTGCTGAACTGCTGCTGGAAGGAAAACAGAAGATTACATGTATATGATTGATTACTAGCCAGCTACAGTACATTGCAGAGCAGCCATAACAATTGTAAAACAAAATAAAATCAAGTGCTACACATGCATAAAGAAAAAAAAAAGAACAGACACTGTCAGAAAATAGAAGTGATGGGCATCAAGGGTTCAGTTATTCCTTGATGTTACAAGTGATACTGATGCACAGCATCTGGAGCATGCGCTGCCAAGTTCCTGCTATAGTTTGAGTAGAGAAGATGAAGGTTCCCCTCAGCTGCATTCACTTCCAAAAATGTATTTATATATCTCTCAAAACACTACGGAAAAATAGAGCCAATTATTCTGAAACAGAAAGGCCATGTCCTGGCTTAGTACCCATACAAACATAATGGATTATCCAGTTGATTTTAAAAGGGCTTTAAAATTTATGCCGCTGTTCTCCCTCTATTTTCTACAAAATTTTCTCTGCAAAGGTTTGCACTCAGCTTCAGGGTGGATATAAAATTCACACCACCTTATCTCCTTCCCTCAGCTACATCTGAAGCTGTGCTTAAAACCATAAATAATCCCATCAAGATGGCTATTTTACTGCAAGCTTTCAAACCTTCATACACATTTTAGAAAACATGGACAACCTGTGTATTGATTACTGTTTTGAGGTTCCATTTTGCATGGACCTAGCCAATTTTTTGGAAGGGTCCTCAAACCAGCTGCCCAGGTATACAGAAAAAAATCTACATGGAAAATTCTTTGTACACTGTCCTCCCAGTTTCCTGCATTATCTGCTCCCTTGTGAGACTGACATAACACCTACATGCTGTTGCTTCTTTACTTTCTGTTCAGCATCACATGTTCTCTATCTACTGACTGTCACTGTAAATGAAGCAAGTTATATATTTTTGAATGACACACTAATTTTCAGAGCAAAACAGTCAAACTTAGGGACAAGGCTGGTGCAGGCCAAAAGTAATATTCCCCCTCTGCTGTACAGGTGACAGAGCACTGGCACAGGTTGTCCTGAGAGGTTGTGGGGTCTCCTTCCTTGGAGATCTTCAAAAGCTGACTGGGCATGGTCCTGGGCAGCCTGCTGTGGCCGGCACTGCTTGAACAGCAGGTTGGACAAGATGACTGCTAGAGGTCACTTCCAAACTAAAATAGTCTGCAACTCTATGAGATGTGAGATAAAGTAGAGAAGAAAAAAATAAGTTCAATTTGGCAGGAATTTTGGATAATCTTCTATTTGTGAGAGAGATCAAAGTAACTGTTTACTATAAGTGATCAACTGTGCACTAAGGCAACAGACAATAGCTTGTAGGTGTTGGCTTTGTAGGTGTTTTTGTGGCTTTCTCCTATCACTGTCTATGACCAGAATAAGCATTTGCATGACTATATGAAAGAGGATTTTTTTGGTTTTCATCTTCATCATTAAGAAAGAAACCACTAACAATTTACAGAGATCACAGACAAAGGAACTAAATGACAGATGGTTCTGATTTTTAAGCGGCACAAAGTACCCCAAAACATTGGAAAGTAGAATTTACAAAAGGCCTGGGTGCTCAAACTAATGCTGAAATTGGTAAATTTCAGTCCCACAACTGATCATTCACCTGTGATACTACACATAGCTTTACAAGCAGCACCTGCTTCAGGTACAGTTTCAAAGAAGCACATTTCAAAAGTTTAATATCCTTTACTCAGGATTCATTTTGCACTGTTATAATTAATTGTGTGTGACCTGTACATAAGCTTAAAAGGTTCTAAGACATATTATCGACAGCTATGGCAGGCACAGAAGATTTTGAATATTGCACATTAGAAACTATTTTCTCCTTACATTTACACCTAAATTTAGCAGATTTGTTTTAAAGAAAAAGTTTAAGTACATGCCTATTTGTTGAGAAGCCTAGATTACAATTTTTTTCTTTTCCAATCTTCTGTTGCAGAGGTGGAACTAAGCAGTTGGTTGCTTCCAACCTTACTGAACTGATTCCATCTGTTTACAAAGAAAACAGCTTGACTTTTTTCCTCCTGGATGAAAAACAAGATTTTGTTTATAGCAGGATGGCATAAACCATCTGCAAGGCTCCTTCAGATCAGTGAGAGTGATTTAACTTCCGTTCAGTACAGCTGTAGATCTTGTACAAACTTAAAGCTGCTTTCATTTATAATTCATAAAGGATTGACCCCAGTTTTCCAGATGGATGTATATGCTGAAAAAATGTGTCACAGTCTTCAAAGGCTGTGATTTTGCCATAGCACACACTCGTTCAAGTTATGGCCTATTTTATGCTACTACCAGTTCAAAATAATTTAAATAGCTCTGACTAATTTAAACAAAGCAACAATAACATAGGCAAAAAAAAAAGCCCTCTCAGATGCCATTAGTATTTATGTAAGGTATCCTTCAGCTAGTGTATGTATTTTGATAAATAGATTCTTCATTTAGTTAAAAGAAATATTAGGGTACCCCAGTAAAACAAACCAAAAGTGAAACCATGAATTTGCAAAGTTGCTTTAGAATTTTACATTTCTGCTATTGGATTTCAAAACATATGTGGTATTTGACAACAATAAAACAAAATTAAAAGACCTTATAGTATACTGGGAATTACGCACTTATGATTGTATATATTCTAGAAAACAGCTTTATTTGTTGTTTTCATAACTACATACATTTATAAAACAACAGCAGAGAATCAGGAGGTAAGTACTGATATAAATATTTAGGTGTATCTCTTTAAATAAAAAGCAATTAGCCTTGATAATAATTTTGTTCTTCTGTCATATGTGAAATGTTGACTAAGATAATGGATGTCATTCCCATATGAATCATTATACTTACATATTTACAGAGGAGAAAGTTTCTTTGTTTTAGAGATAAAAACACTAAATTGTGATCCTACTTGCTTAGTCTTTGCATTGAATTTAATCGGAAAATTTTGTCTGACAATTCCAGATATTTAATACACATACAGCTGAGGAGCAAAAAAGTAAATAAACAAACAAACAAAAATCTGTAAGATCACTAGAACTACTAGTATAATACACAAAACAAAAAGTTTAAATATAGTTTTAGGATGAACAAGTAGATGTTTTAAATGAGTACATTTGGATGTCGGCATTCACACTGATCAGTTTAAAATGGCTTCTGTCAGAGAGGTAGAGATAATTGAGCTTTCTTTAGCTGGCAATCTTGAATCTGAGTATTAGTCACTTTTTCATTTCCAAAGTCATTCTTAGGGAGAAAAAAAAAATGTTTTTTTTTATTTATATATTCAGCTGTTCGAGACATTTATGCATTAATATAGAAATTAATGCGTTAATATGGAAAAAGCATTATGTTTCAGACTGAATATGTGTATGGAGAAAAAGCAATAGGAAGTTTTTATGATTAGAATAATCAGCTACAATGAAAATAAAATCTGTAACTAAAAGAAACCAGCAGAAATCTTTGAAAATTGCTACATAAACTGGTCTGGATGGATAAGTCTGTATGCACAATTATCAAGAGGGCAAAGTTCTGATATGGACATTTACTGACTTGCTTCATGGAAACGCTTCTTCTGAAGAAGAAGCCAGCATACTCTCTTGTGTTAGAAAGGGCCAACTGCAGTGTGCTGTTTGACACCTATAGCAGTAACACTTTGGTATAAACATAAGCCATCAAGCCAATAGCAACAAAAAAAGTTAAATAAAAATTCACAGGAGATAATATATGCAACCAGTGCTTTGATGTGAATTTTTAGTTTTAAGGCCACAGTAGCTGATAAAATGTTAACAACAGAGCTATATGATACAGCTTGTAGAGTAACCTGGATAGGAATAATCATATTTTATGACACCTCTCCATCCCCACTACCTCTGGAATATTGGGTAATCCAGAAAGTATTAAGAGACCCATTTGAATTTCCTCTCTGTCACAGTGAAAATCACAAGGTACTAATAAATATTATATCACAGCCACCCACTATAAGTGTTACTATAACCCAAGGCACTGTATGTCCTTCTCTACTAGCACCATAAATAACTGATTATGACACTCTAGGGAAGGTGGGTGGTTATTTTCAGTTATAAGCAGGATCCATGTTCAAAGAACAGATTACAGATAATTATGTGTGCATTTATCTCTATTAATTATTCATTAATAATTATGCATGTTTATGTCTCCTGTCAGCTCAGCCAGCAAATCACTGTTTTGAAGACAGTCTCATCATAAGACAGCTGGAAGCAAAATGAAGGCTTACACTCCATCTTTCAATAAACAGACACTATGCATTTTGTAGAACCTAGATATCTTCTAAATCAAAGTGTGTTCTACCTTACTAAAGTTTCACCTTCACCTTGTAAAATGCAAAAAGCTGAAACAGGAATACGACCAAAAACTTATATGCTTTCCTGATATTTAAAAAATAAAACATCAACATACATGTATATGCAAAATAATAACTACCAAACAAACAAACAAAAACACTTATTATGAATATTTGAAAGGGTCAAGCCAAAGAATTACTAGAACTTGACAAAACAGTAACAGTCCACAGTCACTTTACTGCAGAGTACTGAATTTCTTTTTAGATATCACTGAAAAGGAATGAAAAGGAATGAAGGGTACATCTGTCTTTTTTCCTGTTGGAAAGAACAGAATTTTTTTTGAGCCATAATTACTAGAAATGAGCAACAAAAAGGGAACAGGTCCTTCATATCACTCCCAGAGTCATCTATGCCACAGAACCACAAGTTCCAAGTCTGTGCTTACCAGCAGTAGCTGTAATGATAATCAGCCTCAGAATATTGCTGTGTCAGGACAGAACTGAAAATACGATGATTCAGCAAATCATGAAAAAGTTCACTGCTCTGTCAAGAGAATGTCACAAGATTTCACTGTTACATACTTTCCCATCTACTTCAATTATAATGTACATTTTAAAAATAATCTAGTTTATATTAATTAATACTAATTAAATATAAACACTTTACCAAATCAGAGCTATTGCTAGATAAATTTATTACATAAAATAAAGTGTAGGCAGTTTGTAGGTACTGAAATCTCTAAATCTTGTTAACAGTATGCACTGAGCATGTATGGTGAATGTGTAACAGGAAACTCTGTACCACAGCATGCCAGAAGATGAAGCATCTTATCTGCACAGTCCCTTCTCAGGACACTTCCCCAGCTGGCTCCAAAGGCAGAGTTGCTCATGGAACTGCCACCTAGGCTGGCCATGACAAGGTGCATGTGGAAAGATAATTGGGAAGTCCCAACATGCTAGTCTTGTGATTTCACCACTGAATTAGACAGTGAGAATCTGCTCTACAATTGTGCACTTCAAGCTTTATCTTTTAAAACTAATCTGAATGAGGTAGGCTTTTGTTTTTATATTACCCCATCAGCTGAAAAGAGTTTGATTCTATCATGCTGTCCTAACTTGGAAAACCTTACCTCTGCAGTCATTTACACAGAATAAGCAGATTCACTCTGCACAGACATCAACTGACATGATAGTTCAATCTCATTTCTCAACTTTTTTTGCTGGAAACAGTCTCTTTGTACTGTTGAAGAGAATTCCCCTGGAATATACTACTCAATTTTATTCAAATGTACTGTTACTTTTCAAGCATTTCCAGATAAACATACCTTCATTTTAAAAACAGCAACATAGTAACACAGAACACACAAAAGAGGAAGCCGGTGCGTAAAGGACATATGCCTTCAGTTATAAACCGAAATGATAAAGTTATGGGAAAAAAAAATCCAACTTGCAATGCTCTCTTCTTTACTCCACACCAATACATGTATAACTAATTAAAAGGGAAATTTATTATTTCTGTAGCTTCATTTCTTCTACTCTGTTACCACAGAATTTTGTTTTACTTCTGTTATTAACAAAAATGCTTAAGAATAGCAGTATTTATTATACAAATACTGTTGCTTAGTGCGTTTTCTAATACATTTACATTAATTAGGAGGAATTTATGCTTGCACAGAAAATTCAATATATCTTTCCCTGTTGCATTTTGTGTCTCTTAATATCTCTTAGTTTTCCTCCTCCTTTTTCTTCATTTCCAGGAAGTTTCTTGATCTTTGATTTAAAGTCAAAATCTTAAAAGTTTTGGCTCTCCTCATCAAATCATCATCATCATCTAGAAGAAACTGAGAACCATAGCTTGCTTTAGTTTTTTGAAAACATTTTGGGGAAGGAATGGAATAACAATCATTAAATATTTGTAGTCATCAATATAAAAATAAGCTTTGTTTCTGCTTCATTTCTCTCAGTCATTCTTCACGAATCTTCACCCATCACCACCACAACTAATACTTCATACTAACAGCATCTGCTTAGCATATTCTTTTCTATAAACTTCTTGTGGAAAGCTTTACCTGAACCTTGTTATGTAACTTAACATCAACTTTTCCTCAGAAGTCCATTTAATGACATTATTACTTGCAGTCTTGGAAGCAGAAGGCAATCTAATCCTTGTCTTTCGGTTCTACTCAGTATTTTCCCCAGTGAACAACTAGTCTGAGTACAACGATTTACAAATACTGAGCTAGTGTCTTCCTACACCTCCCAATTTGTCTCAGAAACTATTCTTTCTGAAGGTCTTATTGCCTGGCATAGGACGCTGGTGCAATTGCTAGGCCATCCCTTGTGAAAGCAGTAACTAATGCTCTTCTTTTAAGAAACGCAGCATTCCTCTGAGTTAATAAATACAACTTACCTTGCCTGAAATTCCCTTCTTTTAACTATTCTTGCCATCTTCTCCCAAGTCTGTAAAGCAACAGAGGCCATAAGTGAAGGAAGAAGAGGATAAAACATGGATGGAAACACAAATGGCAGTCACACACTGTGCAAGCAGAGATGCACTTTTCACACTGTGGGAGGCCTCAGTAGCTGTTCAAACAGCAGGGTCTGAGTAAATCTCAGCTAGTCTGCCATGAAGAGAGTTATTACTCCCATTTCCAGGGAATTATAGGCTACCTGGTATAAGAGACTAAGAAGCAAAAGAGGATGATGTCTCGAACTCTCAGCAGAAAAGGTTGTAGCCACATTTTAAATTGGCTTAGAAAAGAGCATCCTGCAAAAGCAGGAGAGCACTGTTCCAGGGCCAGCCTCCTGGAAACCATTTGAGACATCTCTGCAGCTGTGGTCCTGGCAGTGGGCAGAAGGGAAGGCCTTAGCAACACCTTTCTCCAAAGACCTTTCTAAAAGGTTCTGCACATGCAAAGTAATGGCTACTGGCTTATTAATGTGGTTATAGCTTGTTTTGTGATTACCTGAAATACATGAATACGGATATGCATGAGATTTTATGCCAGACCTCCACAAATCCACAAATGACTTCACTGTGAACTTCTACAGAAGAATTTTTTTTCTTCTAATAGAGAAAATAGTTTACTAAAAATAAATTTAACTGAAAAACACTTCTGAAGATCTAGCATGTTGGAACTTTGGATTTCCTGTCAAATGTCATTGAAGCATGAAACAGTAAGATTTGAATCCTGTTTTAATTGAAAATATTGCTACAATTTCAGCCAGGAAGCTGCTAACAAAGCTTTCATAATAAAGATTTTAAAACAAAATTGTTTGTTTCTAAACTCTACACATGCACTCAGTTTTATTTTGACTGAAAATGTAATTATATTCTTAAAGGCAAGAATTATATTCTCTTAAAACTGAGACTACTGCTGAATTATGCCAGTTATACAGCCATTTCAAATTCATATTGAGCTTTTTTTTTTTTTAAGAGAAAATAAATACTTCCAAACAATCCTTTGCTTCAGAAAATATAAGCATCCTTTCATGATAAATTTGTGTGTGTGTGCATGTACAAACACGTAAATGCATGAAAAAATAATTCTTCCCACAGTACTTGTCTTCAAGAATCTCACTGATCAATCCCTTATTCTATCATCCCTTATTCTATCATGGCAGCAACTAGGAATTAGTTTTATGCCTTGCAGTAGATGGCACCTTTTGTGTTAATCATGCTACAAAGCTTAAATTTTATAGCTAATAACTAAAATTCAACAATGTGAGGGATATGCTAAAGGCCACTTCAAACTTCAGAATAGCAAATCTATTTTCTGCTCATGGTTAAGTGTATTTACATTTCTGGAGGCCTGAATAAAGAGGTCCTATTTACACAAAGGGTCAGCCATTCTTGAATTCTGCATATTGAATGGCATATTTTCTTTTGTCACTCATGGTATGGGTACAGGACAAACAACTCAAGTTCAGGATTTCTACAGATATTCTTTACTTTTTGCAATGTGGAGGTGTGTCATTTCTCTGTTGTTAATATTTTTAATTCAACAACCTTCTTAGCAAAGAGGGAGTTGTTACATAAAATACAAGGACAGCAGTAACATGAAACTACTTAAATTTACAACTGAATTATGTTGTGATATTATTGCACACAGACATGAATTCAAGCAAGAAAATGAAACATTTAATAAAGCAAGATGAATAAAAAATAAAAATAAAAATAAAAATAAAAATAAAAATAAAAATAAAAATAAAAATAAAAATAAAATTTGCAACTTGTCATGACCACACTTGCACTTCCTCTCAAATCACTTTTGAAACCTGTTTTCATAACTTAACCAAGACTCTAATCTTGACTTCCAAAGCTTGAAGTCATTTTAAAAAATAACCAACAAATCAAACAATGAACAAACAATTCACAAGAATCAACTCACTTAGTTTGCTACACTGTCCTGGGTTCAAATGATATGACTGAGTTTGGGGAATTACACATCCAATATTGGTATACTACAATTTGAACTTTTGAATTTTTTGAATTTTTGTTTTTTTTTCATTTATTATTATTATTATTATTATTCCTATGGCTTCACAAAGATGGAAACAATTTTGTTTCAAGGGAAAAAAAAAAGTTTTTCTAGTTAGAAAACATTCTGGTTTAGGCCACTTACTTATTCACATTACACTAAAAGGGACCTCAGCATTTCACATGCTTCATTTCTCAGCACTATGACAGGAAAAGCTGTATCTCTAGATAGTCCTGACAATGATATTTCTAGAATTCTGGTAGGAAAAACTCTAAAAACTCATAGACACATGTAGCCCATTCCTGTATGATTCCATTACTTTTATATATATATTTTTTTTCTCCTGAAGTGTTGTCTGAAGTTCTTTCTTTCAGTTTATATCTGTTACATATCTTAAAATACATTGCCCAAATCTGAAATGGACACCTTTCTCTGTGTAGCAGACTTTTTTTATGGTCAAATATCTATGTTTCTAAATATTCAGAGTTTTTCTAAACTTCTTGGACTAAGCAGCTGCAATTCATTCACTTGTACCTAGCAGATAAAGATTTCTAGATCTCTGATCATGTTCATTTGTAGCTTTTGAGACACTGGGGATCAACTATCTGGGGGCTTGGCCAGAGTAATTCAGTTAAAATTCAAAGCTGAACTTTGAAAAAAAGCAATGCTGAGCACTTCCATTACCAGGGCTATAGCCCTGTTCATTCATCAGAGAAACAAATTTGCTAAACATTCCTTCTCTCAGTTAGTTTTTTTCTCTAGTTAGTTTGTTATTAAGCAGATAAATAAACAAATCTAATTCTTGTATATTATTCTAGCACTGGCAATTAAATAATTTCTTTCACATTTTTGTGTTTTGTTTTGTGTTTTTTTTTTTTGTTGTTGTTGTTGCTGTTCTCAAAATCATGTTATTTTAAGTACATTCCATTTGTTCTATTTTTCCTATTTTTGTCACTTTGTTGACTTCTTGATTAGACAAGTCTGTCGCTAAAAATGAAGTTCTCAAGCCATCCACCTTTCTTGTTCTTGCTGTACAAAAGTTGACCTACAGTCTGCAGTATCTAATGTTTTATTTTCTACTTTCTAGTTAGGGATTAAATTCTAGACCTCCTGCTCTTAAATTTTCTCTGAACAGAATGATCCCTCTGGCGTTATTCTCATACAGCACATTTCTGAGTTCCTTGAAATCACCTGTAACCCCTGATGACTCTCATGGAAAAGCATGTTTATGTGTTAAAATATGTATGCTCAGAGACAGCTAGATAAAGAAGCCCACTTTATCATGCAACCTTAAATCTGTGTGTGTGTGGTGGTTCTACTGTGCTAGGCAGCCAAACACCACAACCGCTCTCTCACCCCACCCCCCCAATACAGTGTGCAACAGTGTTATCCACCTTTTCTAGGATGCATAACTTACGAGCATCACCTGCTATTAACAAGTAAGCAAACACTTTCAAGCTTGACATTTCTTACAAATTGCTATAATTGTCTCATACGCAGAAACAGAGCAAAACCTGCCTCAGTTTTCTGTTCATGCTCTCTAATACAACAAAACAAACTAACCAAACATTTAATTTTACCATTTAACAAATACACTACTTACAAACACAGAGACCACAATACTGGCTTGTGAAATCAAACCCGATCTCCTGCTTGATTATTTACGTTTCAAAATCTGTCTTCCCTACTGAGACTCTACAGAGAGGTTCAAGTCATTGCAAGTTCTAGTGGAGACAATTGCCTATTCATTTGAAACCACATAAGCATATTTCATCTATACAGCTAAAAAAACCCCACCCATGAGATGGTAAGGTCTTGCTGTTTTATTACAGGGCTGCCTATGAATCAGTCGCTATACAGACAAAAAAGTTTCAGAAGTCTTTTATTATCTCTGAATCAGAAGTGATCCAAGAATCAGCATTTTCTCATTTATCTTCCTTCACTGAACATAATCAGGAATCCTCACTGATCAACAGAATTATTTTGCATAGGTTGGCACATCTGGAAAAAATGGATTGCATCACTCTTCATGCTGATAAATATTTTAAATTACAAACAAACTTTGATTATCATACTTATCCACTTATCCAAAGCATAGAGAAGCATAACTAGAAACATGGGAAAATTATATGCATAAAAGCAACAGACAAATGCAGCAAGCATAATTTAGGTGATTTAAAATGTAAGGATTTGGACCTAAGAAATATTCTGCCAAAAGTCTGTAAAATTTGGTTTTATTATTTACTGAACTATAAAATACAAAGTTCAGAAATGTAAATTTTGCACAGTGCAGATGACACACGATGTGAAAGTAAGCAAGTCACTATCACATTCCTTCAGAGACTGATGACGTCTAGTTGCATGATAAATGTGCCTTAGGGAGGCTGTGGTAAGCTCTCATAGGACTAACATGAAGATCAGTGTTTGCCTTGTGGCAAGCAGGTGTTGGAATAATTCGTTAAGTTTTCCTTTAAGAGCACTGTGTAAAAACAATAAGGCTATGCAAAGGAATAGTAAATGTTGTGAAATAAAAGGAAGCTGATTATGCTAGGTGAAAGGCCACAATCTCCTTTAAGCACCTGCAAGAACAACTGCAAAAATGCTGATGTTTATAAAGTAGCCTGCTGGGACTATAATGAAGATGTCAAAACCTCAGGCGGGCAGCCTTTCTTTAGTCCCCTTAAACCATCTGTGGATAATGTGTGGAGGGGGGGATGATCTCACAAACCATGTAATCACAAATTTCGTGTCTTTTAGTCTCTTAAAACAAATATATAAACAAAGATCAAAGCCACCATCTAGACTGTGCTGATTGACTTTTTGAAGAACAGCCCAAAGCTAGCATAAGCAAGCATTCAGAGTTCTAAACAATCAGTATCAAAAAAGACTAAACAAGAACATGTTTATCTACCAAATATCTTCTTGTATCCTTTTTCTGTTTAAATCTTCAGCCAGCTGGACATTCAATTTATTGAAAGCATGCCTTCATTTACTAAGAACATGAGTATATTCTTATGGATATGAAAATATATATTTATAGACAAAGTAGAGAGAAAATACATATTAAGCTGTACATAAAATGAGGCAAATGGCTGAGAAAATATGTACTCAGGTAATGCATCAGCTGGTTATCTTTATTTTTTCTTTTTTTTCTTTCTTTTTTTTTTTTTTTTAAATGGGAAGTTTTTATTACAACTTATTACATAGCTTGTAAAGTAATGTAAAATCTCTGATGTAAAGTCTTATATTTCATATTGAAATGCAAAGAACCTGGAATTAAAACTACCACTTAAAGATGATATTTTTATGGAAACTTGAATCCTATCACTGTTTTTGATTCGAAGTGTTCTGAATCATTATTTCTCATAATTACATGCAAATTAACATCTCATATGAACACATGGATTTCTATTTTATTTCATTAAGAGACAGAAAATAGCAATCACAAACAAAAAGTAACTGAACTCTTTCCAAAGTCTGAAAGTCTACAGACAAAATTTGCTTTGGTCTTTCAATAACCTAAGCACTTGCCCAAATTTTTAATCTTTCTGGATCCTGCTTCTCTGCAAGTCTTCCAATGTTTTTGCTAGACATAGCCTGATTTCATATGGCAATAAATATTTAAAACAAGAACAGACCCAAAAGCACAGATTTCCTGCAACAGACACCGAGATTTAACTCTTAGTTTTTCACTAATCCAGGAGCTCCAATCGTCAAAAATAATTTACAGCCTTTTTTGTCTTGGTCCCTCATTAGCTATGCTAAATGTCCTTGGCATCAAGAAATGAAGTAGCCATTTGCTCACTGTAGTATCCTTTGAATGGCTGTAAACCAGTAACATCAGGAAAGGTACTGCTTTGCCTCATTAGATTTATTGAACTAGCAGGGAACCATTCTGTTGCATGACTGAAGTCACTATTTGACTAAGTAAACATTTAATGTATTTTAACTAATGTTTCATGCCTACTCACAGCTTACAACTATTGCAACTATATATTTCAGCCATTTTCCTTTTTTTTCCATAACTGCCTCTGATTTTCTTCAGTCTAAACAAGACAAACTATAAAAAGGTCTTGCTCTGCCAAACTGCCAACCTGCATTGGTAATTTACATATTAATAATTACATACATAAAAGAGTAAAGCATTACTTAGCACAATTCATTAACAAAAAGCAGTTTGCATGTTGCCAGAGTTGAACATCACACAAGAATTGCAAGACCTGTCGCCTTTACATTAATATGCAATGCAGGACTTCAGCAGGTGCTCTACCTCCTGAAATCATTTTCATGAACAATTCGTCATGAAAAGTACTCTGATGGAAATATAATTTGCAATAGAGACCAGTGAAAAAATCAGATGTTGTCTCTGGCAACTGTACCAAAATTTCCAGTCACTTGTATGGGTCAAAAAAAAAATTAAATCCAGTTCCATACCCTCACGTCAAATAAAAAGATAAACTTATTAAGTACTGTCCATAAGGATATGAGTGTTTTTATCTGCTTTTCATGAAAAACAAAGAAAGAAAAACACACGCACCCTATCCCAAAGTATCACCTCTCCTAAGGCTTGAAATTTGCTTTTAATTGAAGTTTTAACACATCTGTGCTCCATTCCTACCTCATCTCTGTGTGCCAATGGTGTCCATACAGAAATACATACTTCATAAGAGAAAAAGAAAGATGATGACAGTCCCCTTGATCAATTTTTAGCAGGCTCCTCTAGGCAGCTGTAGCTTTAATCCCAGAGTCAGAAATTAAGACTAAATCTGTGAAGAAGTGCATTAAACAAATTTCACCCACTATGAGGGTGGTGAGGCAGTGGCACAAGCTGCCCAGAGGAGCTGTGGGTGCCCCATCCCTGGCAGTGCCCAAGGCCAGGCTGGATGGGACTTTGAGCAACCTGGTCTGGTGGGAGGTGTCCCTGCCCATGGCAGAAGGGGTGGAACCAGGTGGTTTTAAGGGCCCTTCCAATCCAAACCATTCTGTGATTCTATGAATTGTTGGAACTGTACTGTAGCATTCCAGCCAAGCTTTGTGTACTGGGTACACATGGTAAGGGTTTGGCTGCAGGGGTGAGCAGAGCCCAGCAGCTGCCTCATGTCAGAGCAGAGCTAGCTCCGGCCGGCTCCAAAAGGTTCTGGCTGCTGGCCAGAGCTGAGCCAGAAAGTTTAAATCACGAATTTAAACTTTCCACTTACCACAGCAAACTTCTATGTATGTCACCTGTTGGTTGCTTAGATCTCTTCCTGATGCACAGTAGCGCAAGGCTCAATTTTAAAAAGTCCCTTATTAGGAAACCAGGATGAATGTGACAAGGAGGGAACAGTTTATCACTTCATTCTTTCTCTAACTATCTCCCATTCTTCACTTCTAGGGCAGGACGCTCAATTCACTATAAGCAGTAAAAAAAAAAAAAAAAAAAGGCAACAGGCTGTAGCCACCAGGAAAAAAACAGCTATGATGGAAAGCCTTCAAGGCAAATCATTAGCTCCTAGACCTTTTTAAGTCCAGTCAACTGATCTCGTCATAAAATGAAGATGAAAGACATGGTCAATACAAATTCAGAAAATGGTAGAACAATCTGTTTCTTCAGACACAGAACGTCTGCATCCAGCTAGTTTGCAAGTAATCCAATGTGCACAGGAGGATCAGGTGGAGCAGTCAGTTTACTGCAATACTACTTTTCTCAACTTATAACTTTGTAAGTGCCTTGTTTTATCTCTGCTTGTCAAGCCTTTTGTACCAGGTATGTTTTTGTACCGTGCCTTCTGCCTATTCAGGAGAAAGCAGAATGATAAGGACAATATGCTTGCTTGCCTACTGCATGCTACAGTAGACAAATCATGGAAACCTGAAACATGGAAGTTAAAATTTTCATGAACGTCTTAAAAACAATAATAGGAAACTTCTTTAATAGTTGCTATGATCAATCTAAGCACAACTTTTAATTTCCAGACCACTTGTTTTCAATTTTTAATTTCTAGACTATGTCTTTCTAACTGTGGGATGGGAAGTGGACAATAAAATTAAAAAGAATCATGGATGGATTGAAGATAAATTAATACTGATGAAGATATATTTGTATTAACAGGCTGTGAGCTGTGTCTATTTTCAGATTAAAGTTTGCTATAAAAATACGAAGCCAGCATAAGTTTAAAGCCTTCAAATATATTTTGGGTATTTGCATAATTACACTTGCAAATTAAAATTCCACTATTAAATACATATACATACAAGCACACCTTTTTATTACTTTTTTTTTTTTTAATGGATTGGCACTGGACATTTTCTGTAACAAATCTTTAAATGATGTTTAGATGTAGAGCTTAGTGATATGGTTTAGTGGAGGACTTGTTAGTGTTAGGTCAGAGGTTGGAATAGGTGATACTGGAGTCCTCTTCCAACCTAGATGATTCTGTGATTTTGTAAAATATGAATGACCGTGATTTTACCACACTTATTACAAACAATTAAATATCATGCCAAGTTTATTACATCAAGGCACATATCTTTGTTGAAGAAGATAACCACAATGCAATTTTAACATTTAAATGATAGTACCCAGCACCACAATTAACCTAGTGCTCATGGCACTGAAAGGAAAAAAAAAGACAAAGAACTCCATATGCATCTGCACATTTCTTAGCAAACAGCAAATTAATTCTGAGTGAGCAGTTTTGAAGTTAGATACATCATGCATTTGTGTCTCTTGGTATGAAGTCAGTTTCTCTCGTATGCACGGTTGAGCTACAAAATAAGGAATTACCAAGCACCTGACCTGTTGTATGTCCACACAGATATGGAAATCAAGCTGAATTGTTTGCAGTTTCTATCTTTTCTAGAAACCCTAACAGAACGCAATGAGGATAACACAGGTTTAATTCCTATTTTCCAGACAAATGGCAGTCCTCCCTCTAACATAGTCTATACTTACGGGTTTAGCTTTAGACAAGTGTACTTCAGAGAACTGAAAGGATTGGCCATCTTAATGGTAACAAAGGAATTTCTCAGAATTACTGACCACAGAGATTCATAGGAGCAAAGAGTAAGAAAAGATTTTGTAAAGGTTTGTGTACTCTAGGAGACCACAATCTCTTTGTCCCCTCCCCCCCCCCACCGCTATAGCCAGAATTGCAAATGGCTCTGTAAATGTTATGGAGAGCTTTTCTGAAATCAATTCTAATAGCTTTGAATATAACTATAATCAGATTTTGTTTAAAGCTCTTGATATGTTCTTTGCACAGGATGGCTATCGGGCACATATAATTGAACATTATATAATAAAGAAAAAATACATTGGCTTTTTGTTCTAGGCACTAGTTTCCATGGACTACTTCTCATTGTATATTACCATTTTCATAAAAGCAGCTCCAAACAGTTGCAAAGACTTATATATGTAGTCATTTTTTTGCAATGCCCACAAGCTTTAACATTTCAGTTGTTCAGAATCTTACTGGCCTATGCCCCTTTCCCCAACAAAGGAAATAAGGGCACAAAAATAATTTCTCTTCTTGTTTTCTAATGTCTTAGAACAACACATATTCTACCTACACCTGAAGAGGCAACAAGTCACCAAATTTCAGGAAGCATAAAGCATTTAAGCAGGGAAGTCATGCATACACTATTTGGCATGTGTGAAAACCATTCAATTTCAAACATTCTTATCTGTATGGAGAATTTAGGCACTTCAGCAATTCCATGCAAATGGTCCAATACTGCTTTCACCATGTTCTCTCTTAAATAATGTTAACCTCATTCATCTCCAGAATCACAAAATTGGTGCAGTTTACTAAAATTTTGAATGAATTCTCCACCTATTTCCAACACTTGCTTGGAAACAGAGCTGAGAGTGACACCTTACCAAATATGTTTCATTTAGAAAAGATTAGAAGACAAAACGTAAGTTTACTGCAAGGAAGTACATAAATTTTAAATTAGTTAGAAATATTAGTACACACAAAAAGCAATATACTATTTTGAATAAATTCCTGGTGCATTACTAAGTAACTTTAGGTAAAATCATGTTTATCTAAGAGAAACACGGAATTGCTTTACAGGCAAGGAGTAACCTGAAGAGGGGAGGCTTAGTTTAGATATAAAGAAGAAATTATTTGCTCTGAGGGTGGAGAGGTACAGCAACAGGTTGCCCAGAGAAGCTGTGGATGCACTTACCCACAGAGAAGATGTGGAACACTTCCCCACCCCTGGAAGTATTCAAGGCCAGGCTGGATGGGTCCTTGGGCAACCTGGTCCTTGGGCACCAGGGAGGTGTCCCTGCCCTTGTCAGGGGGCTTGGAACTCAATTATCTTTAAGGTACCTTCCAAACCAAACCATTCTATCATTCTGGGATTCTCACATCCTCTTTCCTTACTACCCTTTTGGAAGTCAGTACTCTTCAGACAGCTGCAGGCCCTCTTTCAACTTACATTTCTGGGAACAAAAACAAATTTTCATGTTGAATTTATGTCTCACTTTTGAGTATTTGGGCTCCTTAGTGTTGTATTTGTAAATATTTCATTTCTCTGAGTTTGCCCTTTAAAAACCAAGGGCATTAAAGATCTCTACCTGTTTACCCATTTAAGTTAAAGCAAATCAATGAAGATTCATAGGATCTAAAGTTCTTTTGTTTTTTCCTAAAATTTTTCTTAATCCTCAATATCAGATTTGTCATGGCAAAGAAATCAATGAAGATACTGGTTGAATGTCAGTACCTAGGCTCTTGGATTATTACTACCATTTTTTTCCCCATAATCCATATTTAGAAAGCTAAAATGTCATATATGACTAGAGTGAACACTCCTATCTACTTTTTTCCCTTTAATACTGTTAGAGAGATCTACAGTTTCCAAAAACTACCTCATCAGAAATTCCTTAGTATCTCTTCCAGACTTCACTGACTCAAGAAACAATGTTATTGACCACACATCTTAGCTTCCTTTCTATTTTCTCTGAACATCATCTTAATTTTTGTAATTACTTTCATTAGTTAACCTATAGAGCTGGGGTTCAAGCAGATCAAGTTCCTATGTCTAGACATATGTTCCTATGTCTATGAGACTTCCCCCATTCCACACGAACACCTCTATAGTGGCATGCTGACCACAACTAATTAATAATCAAATCCATTCTTCAATGGAGTTACATATCTGGTTATCCCTATTATCAGTATTTATATCTTCCTTTTTCCCTTGCCATTTCTCCTATTACTCTTTTGCTATTTTTACTACATTTGCCATTTTCTTTTTTTAATTCTTCTTAAGTACTAAGTTAGTTTAAAAGAATTCATTACTTCTTCCGAAGTCTCATTTTTGACACTTTCTTTTACTATTTTTCCACTCTCAATTTGAAGATTACACTATTGCAGTGGAATCTATCCACCATGAAGAGCTTGATTTCGTTGAATGTTACCTTGTAGTCAAGTATTCTAAATGAATCTTGAAGTGATTTTTGTTTCTTTTTTAACTTTTATTTATTTATTTATTAAGGGGATTAAAATAATTTCACCCATATAGCCCCAGCACCTTTCCTAATCTTGGGCAATTACTCGTTAGAGCAAATAATTGTCATTTGTTCCAAGTACCAGTCTTTGCTAGTAGTGACATTGTTACCAGCTTACCGTCCCCCTCCATACTAGACACCCAAAATTTTCTTTTTAAGTGAAAGAATGTCCTTCTAGAGAATGGAAGTTTTTACCCTGACATCTTTTAAGGCACTGATCCTTTATTTCCGTCTTACTATTCTAATCTTACTAATTACTATTTAACCCCCAAACTACTCTTTCCCATTATGTTTTTGTTTGTTTGTTTGTTTTTTTAACATAATTTGCAAATTGCTTTCAGCAAAGCATTAAAGATAATGTTATTTCATTAATTTAAAATTAGTCAAGGTGATTCTCATGATATTTTCTGTTGTTCTTATGCACAAATTGCAAAACACAACTTTTATTAGCCTCACACTGAATTACTTAATTACAGGATGAAATCATATTCAGTAATAACAACTAAAGCACTTAGCCGTGTTCAAGAATGAAGTGAAAATCATTTAGATTCTTGCAAGTGCGTTCTCAGAGTTCCAATACATTTTTAAAGATACTTTTATATCACATAAAACGCATTCTTTTATATGATAGGACAATCCATAACAGAAGAAAATGAAGATCTTCATCCACTACAGCACTCTTTACTCTGAAAGAGAATGTCATGCTATAACCATTACAAAGAATTTCATTATTCTCTCAACCACAGCAGCCACCCAGTGGCTACTCTTTTTAATACTCAGACACGCATAAAACCAGGAATTTAGGAGATGGTCAGAACCTGCAATTTTCAGTGATAGCCTCTTGCATTAAATAGTCCTTTTATGTGAAAGAGGAAATAAAGCCATCAACATTTTTTCTTTGGAAGCAGACTCTACACAAACATTCAGAAGAAGAGGAAGAAGAAAAAAACAAAGATATGGATGTAAATGTTGTGAGGCTCTTTTGTCATTACTGTTTATATATATATGTGTCGATATGCTCGAGGGTAGGAAGGCTCTGCAGGAGGATCTGGATAGGCTGCACCAATGGGCTGAGGTCAACTGCATGAAGTTTAACAAGGCCAAGTGCCAGGTCCTGCACCTGGGGCGCAATAACCCCAAGCAGAGCTACAGGCTGGGAGATGAGTGGTTGGAGAGCTGCCTGGCAGAGAAGGACCTGGGAGTGATGGTGGACAGTCGGCTGAATATGAGCCAGCAGTGTGCTCAGGTGGCCAAGAAGACCAACGGCATCCTGGCTTGTATCAGAAACAGCGTGACCAGCAGGGCTAGGGAGGTGATCGTCCCCCTGTACTCGGCTCTGGTGAGGCCGCACCTCGAGTACTGTGTTCAGTTTTGGGCCCCTCGCTACAAGAAGGACATCGAGGTGCTTGAGCGAGTCCAAAGAAGGGCGACGAAGCTGGTGAGGGGCCTGGAGAACAAGTCCTACGAGGAGCGGCTGAGGGAGCTGGGCTTGTTCAGCCTGGAGAAGAGGAGGCTCAGGGGCGACCTTATCGCACTCTACAGATACCTTAAAGGAGGCTGTAGTGAGGTGGGGGTTGGCCTGTTCTCCCATGTGCCTGGTGACAGGACGAGGGGGAATGGGCTAAAGTTGCACCAGGTTAGATGTTAGGAAGAATTTCTTTACTGAAAGGGTTGTTAGGCACTGGAATGGGCTGCCCAGGGAGGTGGTGGAGTCACCATCCCTGGAAGTCTTTAAAAGACGTTTAGATGTAGAGCTTAGGGATATGGTTTAGTGGGGACTGTTAGGTTAGAGGTTGGACTCGATGATCTAGAGGTCTCTTCCAACCTAGAGATTCTGTGATTCTGTGATATATATAAACATATATATATATATATATAGTGTCTGTTTGCTTTTCTTTAAATAAGAGACTGTTAATAAGAAGATATATTGTTAATAAAGTTTTAATGGGAAAATATTTCTGTGTGATAGGCTATTTTTTTTCTTTAAACTATAAATCTAGAGAGAAAAAAAAAGTTATTAAATGGAAAAAAAGTTATTAATGGATGTTAAAAGTATCAAGAAATTTAGACCAACAGCACTGACAGATGTTTCTGAACTACATTATAACTCGTTATGAAAGTTTTGCAACAGTTCTCAATCTTGCAGGAACATAAGAGAATTTATTTCATGCCTTATTTAAGTGTCTTTTTGCGTAGGTGCCAGAAAATGGCTTCATATCCAAAAGCTTGCCTGTTTTTTTTAACTGTATTGGTCTAGCTAAAAATGTTACTCTCCCTGCCATTTTTGCCTTGAAGATATCCGTAAACCTTCACAGTTTCAATATTAGTGATTATTAGACACTTTAATATTTATAAAGCAATTATATACAGCCAAAGAGGAACTTAAATAATAAAATTCATTTAAGATGACAAGAAGCATGAAGTTCTTCATCCACATTCTTATGATCTTCCAAATACTCTACTTGAAACCACTTCTTTCCATTTTCTAAGTTCCAAGTTTAACAAAATCTGTGTACATAATGTTTCAATAATGAGGAAAACCTCTATAAAATTCAAAAACTATAACAAATATAAATTATTATCAATGAATAATGCATGTTACTACCAGACAAGAAGTGACAGACGATTACAAAGAAAAGAACCAATACACTTTGTTGTAAATGGCATCGGTTTCTGCTGTGCATACCTAAGTATGTTGGAAGATATATACTTATTGTTACAGGAGTTCCCTCCAGCAATCTTAATATTTGGAAACTGCTATAGTGCACTCTCATTTCAATTGAATGAATGCCATTCTTTGATATTCCTGTATAAGAAACAGAATCAGGAATGATTCTTTGAAATATAAACTTGTGTAATAATTTTGCATTCTTTCACGTTATTACTAGCCTCTACAACTGTATTACTTGTGCTTTCAGTAAACTGATAAAAATTTTTGCCATTTCATCTATAATGATAATGATCTCTAGGAAACAAAATACATAATTAAAAAATCATAAGCTGACCTTCAATGTATGTTTGACCAAAGTCTGGAATTTCTCTTTGAACTGAATCTGATAATTGTGTTCTGTGCTAGAGACGATCACGTACAGTCAGGACTATGCTGCAGCTTCCTTGACACAAAGCTACACAGTCAGTGTCACCAGTCTTCCATACATGTGTAGGACAAGCCCACTTTCTGCATCAAGCTGAGTGAAGGTCTACATGAAGTCTTTTAGCAGCACCTACAGATTCCTGTTTTTTTTTTGTTTGTTTTGTTTTGTTTTTCTCTCAGAGATAGCCACTTCTTTTTGTCACATTTTCTGCTTACTTAAATTTCTTTTTCTTCTCCATCATTATTAGTCCCCAACTTCAAGATGACCCATTTATTTCTGCCCATTTTAATTTGTAGAGGGTTCAGAACCTCTAACTGAGAACCCAGGAATCAAACATTTTGACACATCTACTTGTTGGTTTGACACCTGGAATTTGATATATAAGTTCAGGTTGAGGAACTGGTATGTTCTCCAAAGCAGACTGCAGGCAACACACAAAAAGTTAATGGAAATATGTAATTTCTTCATACATCATCCCTTCTCATGGAGGAAAGTAGTTACTAACTTATCTTTGTTCAACTCCTTAACCTGAAACTATTTGCTCTCAATAATTTATATTTGACTTTAATTACGTTTCAGTTCTAAGTTCCAATGAATTCTGATAGACCATATTACTGAAAACATTTGCTTAGTGTTTGCATCATTTAACCAAGGCTAGGGTAGATAAACATTAGCTAGCAGTAGGCCTACAGTCCTAATTTTTATTTTTTTTTAAATTCCTTCTGCTGGACTACAGTACTACCTGAAGCTATGACTTCAGTTTTTCCACTGCAACATGCTTGGCCACTGACAGACTAGGCTGTTGTATGGATAATACCCTTGCCAGAATTTTAAACCCTGCCCAGTGAGATTCAATTTTTATTGGACATTGGAATTAATAATGAAATCAGTTCTTAACTGAATTTAGCAAATCCCAAAGACCTTAAATTCTCTAATACTTGTTTTTTTATTTTCCACTTGGAGTTTCTGAAACAAAATGAGAATAATATTAATAAAGTAGTGGAAGTAAACAAAACCAAGCATTAATATTGGATTAATATTAATGATCCAATTAATGGAGCAGTTTGTCATTCACTGATGGATCATCAGATTAGCCATAAAACATGCAACATGTTACAAAGAAGGGTTCAACATATCCACTATTTAGAATAAACAACTGATGTAGTGTATGCCTCTGTACCTGATGTACGTAGTGTATAAGTGAATGAGAAATTTGGAAGAAGCAATAAAGTAGAGTGAGCCAGAGCACAAGACGGTATGAGAGATGAAGAGGGACAATGTGACTGTGTAAGAAAAAGACTTGGGCAAGCACACAAGACTAAGCATGAAGAAGCACGTGTGAGAAAGACAGAGCAAGAGAGCACGTGCCCATGACTGAACACAAAGGAGCATACAGAAGACTGACGAACAGCAAGTGAAAGGGCAAGAGCCAAGACAATGAGAGACAGCAAGTGAGCCAGAGGTAAAATGAAGAGAGGGCGTAACAGAGGGCACACGGGGGAAGGGGTGCACACCCAATAATGGCATGAGAGCACAACAGAGATACAGAGCACAAGGTCTCTTCTCTGGTATCTCTTTTAAAAATCAGTGCATTATAGCATCCAGATATTTTCTCATATTAGGAAAAATCAGGCAATGTTACCCACATGAGTGATCACCACTCAAACACTGTAACTTCGCATAGCATTTGGCATGAAAGGCAAATTACTGGTTTGGAAGGTGGGGGGGTTAAATCTGACAGCGAGCTAACACACACACAAGTGAAAGAGGAACTCTTCACAAGCTACTTTCGTGTACAAACAAGAATTTCATCACAGTGGAGCAAAAACATATAGTAGCAATAGCACAGGTGTCCTATGATCAGCAATATCAACAATAAAACCACAATCTTACCAAAGACAGGAGAGAATATTTAAGGTTTTAAAAACAGAGTCAAAAGTTAGTAATTATTTAAAAAAAAAGACTCACCCACTCACCTAGTGCATTTTAAATTGGAGAGCAAAGTTAGGAGAAAGACAGCAGCTGTCTCTTTCACCAATTACCTGCCAGTGCTAAAGTACTACATTTGCATCCGCAAAATGCAATGCAAAACTAAATTTTACTGCATTAAGAGAACTGCTTAGTCTATCGCTTCACAGTTCAGAGAAAACATAGAAGACCCAGAACAGAATCTTGATGCACTTCTGTTTTAAAATGCAAGTCCTGACAACCTGACAATGTTTCATGTAGCCCCTTTATCTCAAAAAATATATAATAATAATAAAAATTAAAATTAAAAATCTCTCTCTCATATGAAACTTGAGCTATCCCAGAATGTATTGTTTCATTTCCAGCACACATGAAATGTAACAAGATATTGCACTTTGGTTGCCTTTTAAAAACAGAAGCACAGCAGAACTCAACATTATCCATAATCCTTTCATTCACATATTTCCTCTCACCTCTTTCATTTTTTAATCAGAGAATTGAATTATTATTGGCCTTAAAAGGCTGATACTTTACCACATCTTGCAAAGTACAAAAGCAACTTTACCTTTTCCCTGCTGCAGCCTGCCTTTTGTTCTTCTTAATCTTTAGATTAGTCATTTTTAAAATCTTCTCCACTGTGAAATCAAATAAATACAATTAGATAACATTTCATTTACTGGGGCTAGCATACTTTATTATATTAACATCATGCTCAAATTTTTATTCTAAAGTTTATTTTAAAAAATCCATTATTTCTAATGATAAAAGAACATAAAGTGAAGGCATCCAGTATCTACCACACTGTGTTGGGTTTATGAGGCAAGGTTTTGGCAGAGATTGCCCTCCAGACTGTGGAGAAGACCACAGTGAAGCAGTCCTCCTGCAGACCACGTTGGTTGTGCTCTGAAAAATGCTGCTGCCCATGGAGAGCCCACACAGGTGTTTTTTTGGCAGAACTGTGGCCCAAGTTGGGCCCATGCCTGAGCAGTCTGCTGCTGGAGGACTGCACCCCACTGGAGCGTTCTTGAAGAATGGCAGCCAGGGAGAAAGGGGAACTTGTTAGGAGGAAGGAGTGACAGAGGCTACCTGTTACGAAGAGACCACAACCTCCACTGCCAGCCTCTCACACCATTCAGGGCTCAGGGTGCTGAGGTGGAAGAGTTGGGAGTGAAGTTGAGGCTGGGAAGAAGGAGCAGGTGAGGGGCAGCGGTTTTGGTTTGTTTCTCACCACGCTTCTCTATTTTTACTTGACAATAAACTATAATAAATTTCCCCTAGTCAAGGGTTTTTTGGCCATGATGGTAACTGGTGATTTACATGTTCTTATCACAGGTTAGGAGCTTTTCCACCCTGCCCTGTCAAGGACAGGGTGTGGGAGGCTGGAGGAGGCTAGGTGGGCACCTGGCAGTTGCCACGGTCAAGCTGTTTTACTGGTAAATAATATTCATGGTGTATTTGGGTGACCCCTGAAGAGACACTCCAGAATACAGACCCAGGTCTGTATTTCCATGAAAAATACATGCCAAAACAAGCTCATTTTAAAAATCTTACCCCCTTTGCAGAAACATACCTGTCTCTAAAGGGAAAGAGGAAAAAAAGAAAGAATTAAATGAAGCATTTGCCCTGCCAATAACCATTATTTATTAATGGCAACACCTCACACATAGTATGAATTAATCATATTGCTTACAGAGTTTGCATTTACTGCAAGGTAAGTTTTAAATTTTTATAGATGGTTAAAATATAAATGTATCCTAAATTCTCAGAAAGTTGCAAGCATAGAGGAGTAATGACTCTAAATTTCTTTACGAGCATTACGTGGGCAAAAATATATGCTGGGTTTTGACTGCGGATTGGATTCTTGTTAGAGAGAATACTTTTCTTCTTTTTTTTTTTTTTTTTTTTTTTGAGCAGAATAATAAGGGTGTATTCTTATAGCTCCCTTTCTACCTCTACAATTACTTTAAAATGTTGTGAAGACTCAGCTTCTCAGCACAAGCTAAATAGGCAGTTCTTTGCCAAGATCCCTGTCCATTGTGCATTCATGAAAGCAAACATGAATGCCATTGATCCCAGCAGGAAGGCTTGCAGGCTTGACACACTCTGTGCCAAAGCAAGGGCTCTAATTAGTGATCCTTCCAGCTGGACAGTAAAGGCCTTACCCTTCCTTACGGAATAATAAGACAGGCAATGTCTGAAGTCCCCAAGTAAGCTTTATAGAATAGGGAGCATGCAGAGAACTGCATTAAAGGCACTAAACCAGCCGACACAGGTGACCGAACAGTGAACTGTGCACTTGGCAATGAACAGAAAAATGCCTGCTACACAAGCATCATCTGGTCTTTGGTTCCTCCTGTTTGCCTGAATTACTGTCAGAATTCAAAGGACTGTAATGGATGGCGCAACTACTTAAAAGAAAGCAATAGATTTGTTGCAACAGTGATAGTTTTGAATATCTTCAAACCTTTTCTTCAAAAACAATGCTTGTTGACAATATAACATACCAATTCATAACATCACCATTCTTTGCAGAATAATGATAAAAAACTCATTAGCAGTAACAGGCTTTGAAAAATAGGCAGCATGTGTAATTTCAGCACTTCAAAACTGTTTGCAATAAAGTCACTTTTAATTATATTTCTTTATAAAGAAAAATTATCTAAAGGATTAAAAATAGAAAGTCCTTTCATAGTAAAGATTACTAGCACTAGACTGCAAACACTGTAACCAGAGAAAAGCACTTGTACATATATGCAAAGTGTACATCTAGGTTTCTGTATATAAAAGATCTTATACAACTTCTTTTATTGCATTGCTGCTTCAGAATTCTGACAACCACAATATTCAAAACGAGAGTTTCACTGAAAAAGCAGGATCTACTGAAAACAGTGGCTTATTTAAACATACTTTACATATAAGCGCATGAAATGTATAAAGAAGCATTGACATCTTGAAAGATTACAATGCCAAAAATTGCGTGAAGCTACAGTAGAAAAAAAATCCAAATGGTATATGCATATCCATTGTATACATCAATTATCTATTAACAAATTCCCAACGTAGATAAATTCCTCCTCTGTTAAAAAATAAAAATAAAAAAATCATAAGTTAACACTTTCAAAAATAAACTAGAACGTACAAGTTTACACCCTTCTAATCCAACCACATTTGCTTTTTGAAAGCAAATGCAAATTCTAAAAGTGAAATATTAAAAGTATTTAAAAATGAAAATTTTTCACTTAGAATTATTATCCTACCTTGAGAACTGCAGTTTCTTTAGCCAAGCAAAATGCTTGGTCCTTCTGATGTTTGTTCCATTTTCACATCAAGTGGATATTAATTTTAACTACTAGCTTTCACTGAGAATCTTTCATTCTTGAAGAGAAATAAGAAAATTACTTATTGAAAACAAACAAGTCTCATTTCAAGATAGCAGCTTTTAGCCAATAGTTTTCTGATTTTCTACCTTTTGTTTAATACTGGTTATTCTTACTTGCCTGAAAGACTGCTACATTTCTCTTATCAGCAACATTATTATATTTTTTCTAAAAATAAGATTGAAAAAAGAGAGGAAGAAAGGCTGTAAACAAAAAGCTGTAGAATACAAAGGCAGTTACAAGTTGGCTTCACAGCTCCTCAAAATAAATACTGAAGGATTATGATTCTGTAACCACAATCAGGATCTTTTTTACATCAAAGCTAGAGAAAAAGTAATGATATTAGTGCTTTGGACTCTAAATGGAACATACTGTTATTGCTGGGCAATAACTGTCCTTGTGCTGAGTGACAAAAAAAAAAAGGGGAAAAGGCGCACTTCCCCTCCCACATTCCCTGTATATCTCTAAAAATAAAGGACAGGTGAATATTCAAGGTGAAAATCAATATAATTTTTAAGATAGCCAGGAAGCCTTTAAATTACCTGAAGCACATTCTGTGCTCATTTAGAGAACATTCTGTATGCAGGCTGTAGTAAGAAAAGTATCTGTAGAATTAAGCAAAAGATCAATGAACAAATTTTCAGTGTACCACAAACACAAAGAATCCATAATGTAATAGTTATAAAACAATTGACTTAATGATTGTTTAATATTATCACAGGCTCATAGAGATGTATATTCAAGGTATTATAAGGTTGCATTAAAGAAGGTCACATTAAAGTGAGGACAATAGCTCTGAATCTCAAAGGATTTGGTCTAAGAATGTATTGAAAACGAGAGATTCATAATAGTTTTTTCAGCCTGTTTTAGCATGTTTTCTAATACCATGAAGTCTTATGACATATTTAAAGTCAGTTTAAAGCTTATTTTTCTTCATTAAGACAATAAAGTGTGTTTTTCCTACATTCATGCTATCTATAGCACTTTGGTTTGCACTTCCGGATGCAGCCCAGCTACTATGCATTTTCTTCTACATTCACTAATGAGGTGGTACAAAAATAAAAATAAAAATCAGGGAATAAATTAGGAGACTAAAATGCAACCTACAGTGAGATGCAATCTACAGGTGGAAAAACATAAAAATTGAGAAGTATGTCAGCGTAAATTCATAGAATCATAGAATCATAGAATATCCTGAGTTGGAAGGGACCCTTAAGGATCATCAAGTCCAACTCTTGACACCGCACAGGTCTACCCAAAAGTTCAGACCACGTGACTAAGTGCACAGTCCAATCTCTTCTTAAATTCAATCAGGCTCGGTGCAGTGACCACTTCCCTGGGGAGCCTGTTCCAGTGTGCAACCACCCTCTCTGTGAAGAACCCCCTCCTGATGTCAAGCCTAAACTTCCCCTGCCTCAGCTTAACCCCGTTCCCGTGGGTCCTGTCGCTGGTGTTAATGGAGAAAAGGTCTCCTGCCTCTCGACACCCCCTTACTAGGAAGTTGTAGACTGCGATGAGGGCGATTGTTAATTGATTGTTAATTGATTGTTATGCTCTGGTAAAAGACGTATTCAAGTGGAGAGAATATCTGTCCAGGCTTGGAGTCAATCATATGCAGTCAGTAGAACCTGGCTCAAATAACAAAACCAGTTTCTGACACTAGGTCCTTACTGCTTCAAAAATGAGCAGCTAGGTTCATTTGATGCTAGACACTGCCCCTCTGGTAGTCTACCCAGGGCCTAGAAGGGACATACCTCCAATCTCTAATGACCTAATAGGTGGGCTGGCAGGAAACTGGCCATCCAGAAAATGACAGGTCCAAGTTTGAGGTTTGATAGGAAGGTTTTGAGAGCTCTCGCTTTGTCACAGCCTGCCAGTTTTCTATGCCCAGGAGAGAGCTCTACTCTTTTTCTTCTCATGGTTTTATTCTCCATCTGAACACATAGAAACTGGCTTCAAAGTCTCAATTCTCCCCACACTGTGATCAAATAAATGAAGTAGTATCGAGGCTCATTCTGATCTCTCCACTCTAATTTATGTACCAGAGCTCTCTAAATGGCATCTGACAGACAAACTCCCTCTGCACCCATGTCTCTGGCTGGACAGCAATTCAAATTCAAATAATAATAATAATAATAATAATAATAAAGCTCTCTGTCTTTCCTTCCTTTTTTGAAAACTAAGCAGTTATCACAATGACAAAGAAAAATGACTGCCCTCCTTAAGACATATGCAAACAACAGATGATTGATGATTATAGAATTTGGCTTACAGAACCTTAGTAACCAGTCAGAAGAACTGCCAATGGCATATACATGTATACAATTTTACCACATGGCATCAACTTGTACCCACCTCTGACTGCCACACACCTTAAGTTAGCACCACTCAGTCTGCAGGAAGGGGCTGTTACCTGCCTTTAATGTTAAATGTTTAATGTCTAAAAAATACACTACTGTGTATAGAACTTGTTGGAAGTCTCTCACCAAACATAAGAAACTTAACTAGCTTAGAAAACGAGCCAACCTTTCAGACTTTATGTTTATCCCTACTACTGAGAGCAGTACCACCACGATGAGGCAGAGCTGAGAAGCCTGCATGTGTGGAAAGAAACCTCACTAATGTACTGCACGAGCACTAAGCTTTACATACTGCTCAACATGAGCATTAAAATAATGGTGTGCTTTGCAAGCCCTATAGTTTTTAACAAATAAAAGAATCTGAAAAGCTGAATTAGTAAGTATTTTAGGAAAGACTTAAGTGTTAAATATTCTGTATCACTGAATTAAAGCTGAAAGGTTCCCATGTTATCCACTCTAAAAATATCCACTACCCTGCTTTACAGCCTTTTGGAGGCTGTTTTCAGCTACGATGGGGGAATAGACCCCAGCTAGACCTCACACGTATCAGACAAGCCTCAACTCCAATGCAAACGGAGCTGTCTGACCACCAACTAAGGCTTATGAAGTGACTAAACACTTCCTTGACAAGTGCCAAACGCTGATCTAAAATTCCAGATATAAACATGTAGGTAACATAGAGCCACCACTGTGGGCTCTTTATACATACAGCAATTACTTTTTTTTTTTTTTTTTTTTTTTTTTTACTAATTCAGACACCTTAGCAATTACCTAAACTATAAACTTTAACGCTCCCACAATCTATTCCCTTTAGGTTTATTACAAATTTTCATTTGAAACAGAACACCAGAAGCAATAAAACTGCTAAGCACTCATATCTATCTTGAGAACAGTAGTTTCCTAAAACTACTATGAAAGAGCCCACTATATGAACTGCACTGTTCAAACCTTACACTAACCTACAGCTTTTGGGGATTTATAAAACTCCTTGCAGAAGAGAATGTGCAGCATTTGTACACTTGGCATGGATTCTGCTATTCATTAGAAAAACTTTATAAACACTGAGTTTTTTCTGACACCACAATGATCATTCATGTACATACACATATACATGCATGCATATAAAATGGGTGAAACCTATAATGCTTAAAAATACAAAAAATTGAATGTACTTATGTGTATTCTTCATGATGTCAGCCAGGTCCTTAGAAGTATACTGACCAGTCAAAAATAACAGTATTTTTTACAGTGCTTATTAACAGTTACATCAGTACAGACTTCTAGAGAAGTTTCATGGTTAAACTTCTGACTTTAAGATCACATTTTGTTTTTTGCTTGTTTGTTTGTTTGAACTGTTCGTCTGTTCATGCTGAAATTTAAGATCTGATTTCACAAATTCAACTTTCCAGATGCCTTAAGAGCCAAGAATTAAATTCTGGATAGCCTTACTGTCCACTATATTATGCATATATTGAAACAGACAGCCTCTTAATTAGCTGATTATACAGGGAGTTAACATCCCCTTTTTTTGCATGGAGTTACCTCATTTGGATACTCACGTTGCAGTCACATATTCCTCATGTTTCTAGCAGAAATACTTTATAGACTAGTCCATATAGGCAGCCTATAAGAAGGACTACACGAGGACCTACATGAGAAACCAGAAAATAATTTCTCTGCCATGCCATCTTGCAGGACGGAGGGGGAAGGAACCACCACCAAAAAACACTTCAGTTTCATCTCCTGTTTTCTAAAACACTGCCACCCCCCAGAGGCAGCGGTTCGCGAGCTGCAGCTCTGTCAGCTAAAATTTGCAAAATTCGAGCAAAATTTGAGCGCCTGAGAAACATTGCTGGGCGTTTTCGTGTTAACCGGTGCAGACAGAGGTAACCGTGATAACATATAATGGAAAACCAGCCTCCGTGAGCAACATCACACCGCAGGTTAGACATGATTTGTTCCCAGGTATTGCTACCTAACCACACACGGATGGGATGGCTGCAGCTGTATTTCTGCCTCTTTGGGCCCCGGTATTAGTTATGGCAATAACGGGGTGTCACGGCGAAGAAACGTGTCCGCCCCGGGACTCGAACCCGTAACCCCTGGGTCTGGAACCGCCCCGCCCCGCCCCACTGCCCTCTGCGTGCGCACCGAGCGGGCCTGCCAGGCGCATGCGCACTGGGAGCCTCCACCCCTCCCCCCACACACACACCCTCATGGCCGTGGGCGGTGGCCGCGCATGCGCAGTTGCAGCCGGGGGCAGCGCTCTGGGTGTCTGGTGCCGTGGGTGGTGTTCCCACTGGATCGGTCTGGGCAGATACACATGCAACCCCATTAACTCTTTTAGAGTAGAGCGAGGGGTTAAGCCATCACCTTAAGGCTTATTCTGTCTCGATTCGTAGAGGCTTGTTTTGTCTCTATTTTGAGTTGTAAGTGACTTTGCTACCGGCTCGGTATGCGAAGATACATCGGAGGACACGCGTCTCTATGTAGCTGCCAGGACCCAAAACAGGCTCCGCCGGTAGGGCGAGGTAGGGGAGAGGGGGGCGTGCGCATGCGCGGTGCGTCCGCGTGAGGCCGGCCAGCCCTGTGAGGGGGGTGCGGGCGCGGCCGCCATGGGGAAGCTGAACGTGGCCGTGCTGCGGTACCTCAGCGGGCAGCACTTCAGGGTGCTCACCGCGGTGAGACGGGACGGGACGGGACGGGGACAGGGGAAGGGAAAAGGGAAGGGAAGGGAAGGGAAGGGAAGGGAAGGGAAGGGAAGGGAAGGGAAGGGAAGGCGCAGCTCCCCCCCCTCCCCTCCCGTCCCCTCCCGTCCCCTCCCCGCTGATGCCGCCGACCGTTCCCTCTCGCTCCCCGGCAGGTGGAGATGGGCATGAAGAACCACGAGATCGTGCCTGGCAGCCTGGTGGCGCCCATCGCCAGCCTGAAGCACGGCGGCTGCAACAAGGTGCTGCGGGAGCTGGCCAAGCACAAGCTCCTGGCCTACGAGCGGACCAAAAGTGAGTGTGGGGCCTGCGCTGGGAGCCTCCTCCCGGCCCTCCCGGTTCTTCAGCGCCACAGAAGTGCGGTAGCTTGGTCATTCGGGTATCCGGGGCGTTTGTGAGCCCCGTCTCGCCTTGGGGCTAGCTGGGGAATGTGAACTCCTTCAGCAACAAATGGTGTTGGTGATTTCTGAAATTCATGGATTCGTTCGTCCAAATTCGTGGATAAAATAAATAATTGTTAGCTAAGGTAGTATTTAAGTTCACATAGGGATCAGCCCAAATGTGTTACAGTCTTACAGCAGACAAACTGGAGCGGACTGCAAAAACCTTATACCTTCAGCCAGTCAGGAACGATCACTAAAGTAGTATTTATTCTGTCCCATTCTGTTAGTAGCGTTGGATTTCCTTTAGTCTTGCACTTGCATCTGGCTTTGCAAGCACAATGTGGGAGTCTTCATGAAATTCATCTCCTTTTTGTCTCCATTTTTCAGACCATTAAGGTTTGGTTTAGGTCTTTGAAACAATCCTGAATCCTTGCCGTGTCTCCTAAGTAATCATCTTTCAAAGTAATCCTATGCAATTTGAACCATTGTCACTGCCTGCGTTACCAAGGGGCTAACAAAATGTCTACTTTTTATCCAGTTAGTTTTCAAAAGGCTTGCACAAATTTAAACTTACTGTCAAGTTGGGTTGATACTAGCCAACAGTGAAAATACTATTTGAGTGTTGTGTACCATAAGCAGGAAAAAAAAAAAAGAGAGACCAAAATGAAACTTCTTTTAAAAGAAATACATGCATAATATGGAATGAAATGTTGTGTAATTTATTTTTTCCTAGCTGTCCAGGGCTATCGGTTAACTAATGCAGGATATGATTACCTTGCCTTGAGAACTCTGTCTTCCCGGCAAGTCATCAGTTCTGTTGGAAACCAGATGGGTGTTGGCAAAGAATCAGGTAATTTAAAAAAGTGTTTTCAGTATATAATTTTTTTTTTTAGAAGAAATGGGTCTGTATTTTTGTTAATTTGTTGGAAACTTGGTGAATTTACCTTTGGATAGTCATATCAGTTAATCTGTCAAACACCAAAATTTATGGTCACTTCAAGTTCTGTGTGAGTCTTGACTACATCTGATTTTTTTCACAAGTGTTGTTCCACTTTGACCATTTTGTACAATTCTTGGATGGTTCCTTAAAAGGTATTTTGCAAACAGGTGACAGTTGTCTTGTGACTTGCAAAGAATTTTGAAGCCTTCTGTCAAAAAAAAATAACATCAAATGTTTCATCCCACCTAAAAAAAAAAAAAAAGTAATATACAGTCCAAACTATTGGAGTGCTATCTTGGTTTCTCATGCTCATATGTTGATTGTAATTTGGCACAGCATGTCTTTTGACATTAAAAAACGACGAAAAAAAAAAAAAAGAGGATTATTGGGGACAAATGGTAAAAATGAAACATAGCCAATTGCTAACACTGTTTTAAAGTAAGAGGTACCTTGAGTTTTCTGTCCAGTCAAGAGAAGTCTTTTCTAGTGTGCAATTAAGTTACTTCTTATCCCCTAGTCTGAAATATGTTTCAGATCAGATGGATTGTTCAACCAGATGATCTTGGAGGTCTTTTCCAACCGTAATGATTCTATGATATTCTACTAGTGGAGCAGCATAATCTCTTCACCAATGACTTCTTCTTGTTCAGATTTGTAATACATAATATACAAATTTGGTTGTCTTTTCTGTTAAAAGAAGTGTAGTAGACTTTGCTATTCCAGAAATAGCAGTTACATGAAGTCAAGTAACCGATTTCTCACTGCACTGTTGCATTATATACCTGTCAGATACCATTTATTTCTCAGATCTGTGCTGCTGTTTTTTCTCCTAGATATTTATATTGTTGCAAATGAAGACGAGCAGCAGTTTGCAATGAAATTGCACAGGCTTGGAAGAACTTCCTTTCGCAGCCTGAAAAATAAGCGTGACTACCATAAGCACAGGCACAAAATGTCATGGCTGTATTTATCCCGGCTAGCAGCAATAAAAGAGTTTGCCTACATGAAGGTAGGTGGTTGTTTGCACCATATTAACAACGATGTAATAGTCTGGAATGTACTTCTCAGATTATCTTCTCATCACTTCATATTTGCAGTATATGTTAGGATGTATGCTTTTTATTTGTTTTTTTTTAGTGGACTTAAAGTATACATTTCAGAGAATGACAGTGCTGATGCATTTTGTATACTTTCAAGTGACAAAATCAAACTTTGCTATGGAAGTCGTATGGAACTGAAGCAATTTCCATAAAATTTCAGGTGAAGCTGTCCAGTCATCTGAGTCTTAATAAAGGCAGTGAATAAACTATCGCCATTTCACTTAACCTTGTCTTAGGAAAGACTATATGCTAGGGAAAATTCGTGAAGTATCTACTAGTATTTTAGTCTTGTCAATTTGGATCACTTCCACAAACATAATTACAGAGTATTTGTTAGGTCTGTAAGCGATGAGTTTCAAACTGGGGGGAGAGCACACTGAGAGCAGCCCTGCAGAGAAGGACTTGGATGTTCTGGTGGATGAAAAGCTTGACATAAGCCAGAAGTATTTGTTTGCATCCCTGAAGGCCAGCAGCCTCCTGAGCTGCATCAACAGAGGAGTGGCCAGCAGGTGGAGAGAGGTGATTGTCTCCCTCTGCTCTGCCCTTGTGAGGCCCCACTTGGAGTGCTGCATCCAGGTTTGGGGCCCCCAGCACAAGAAGTATGTGGAGCTGTTAGAGTGGGCCCAGAGGAGGACCACAAAGGTGATCAGAGGGGTGAAGCATCTCTCCTGTGAAGAAAAGCTAAGAGTCAGGGTTATTTAGCTTGGAGAAGAGAAGGCTTAAGGGAATGCTAATAGCAGCCTGCAGTACTTAAGGGGGCCTACTGGTAAGCTGGGGAGGGACTCTTTCAGGGAGTGTTGTGATAGGACAAGGAGTAACAGTTTTAAATTAAAATAATGGTAGATTGAGATTAGATACTAGGAGGAAATTCTGTGCTCAAGATGGTGAGGCACTGGCATAGGCTGCCCAGAGAAGCTGTGGATGCCCCATCCCTGGAGGTGTTCAAGGCCAGGATGGATGGGGCTTTCAGCAGCCTGGTCTAGTGGAGGTGTCCATGCCCATGGCAGAAGGGGTGGAACCAGGTGGTCTTTAAGGTTCCTTCCAACCTGAGCCATTCTGTGAATCAAGTGAATGATTTGGTAAATATGGTTAGAGCAAGCTAACAGAGCTACAAAATACTATGGCCTACCTTTAGTTAATCTTTAATGTAGTGTAATACTGGATATTAATATTTAAGAAGTAACTTCTGCCTTACTGAGACTGAGTGTGGATTACCTGACCAGGCCAAACTGTATTTACAAGAACTGTTGAACCTTTTTCTAACACCCTATTCCCAATTATCTGCTGGTGGTTTCTTAAGCTAACAGACCAGATACGATTCTGCTGTTTTTCTATCCCGTTGTGTTTTCCTGCCACCTGCAGGATAACTAAACTCTGGAAAATACAGAAGCATAGTTAGTAGTGAAAGTTCAGATTGCTCTTCCTCCTTAAGCACATGATTTGACTTTTACAGTTAGCAGTTGAATAATGTGTAGGATGCTGCTTCCGCAATGGTGCTTAACTGCTTATCTTATATTTGTAGTTTGTCATGTATGTAATGTTTTCTTAATGGTTATCTTTTATTTTTTCAATATGTTGTCTCTTTCCAGGCTTTGTATGACAGAGGATTTCCTGTTCCAAAACCTGTAGACTACAACAGGCATGCAGTTATTATGGAACTCCTTGATGGCTACCCTTTGTAAGTTTGGAAGCTTGAAGTCTGTTTTACAGAAACCCTAACAACGATAGGTTCAGTAAGACAGCAGGGATGACGTTTTTCCTTATCGTGTGAGTCAGTTCTGATTATGCTGAATAAAGCATGAATAAAGTCAGGCCCAGAACGGCTAGGGTTCTGCTTCATTATATTTGGAGAAATTGGTGAGAGAAGGAAAACTAAAAACATACTCTCTTTGTCCAAAAAGACTGGTGGAAATAGACTTTTTTTTTTTTTTTTAAGTACGGAATACATCAGAGGAGCAATGTGATACAGAGGTTAGTGCTACAACCATTTTCTACACAGAAATTTTATGTTCTATATGTTATCTATTCAATGATATTCAATATTGATATATTCAGTATATCAAATATTCAGTATTGAGTTGTGTATCCTCCACGTTCTGAGCTCCAGTTCATGATCCATGTTGTGGTAAAGATTCAGGTAGGATTACAACTTGTACAGTTGCCATTGTAGAACTTCTGTGTTGATTTTTTTGGGGGGTGTTTGTTTTTTGTTTGTTTTATTTTTTATTTTATGTATTTGTGTGCATTGAACGCTGTTTTTTGCTCAAGGAAGATTACTTTTCTTCAGTTTTTCAACATCCAGAAACATGAAAAAATGTTGAATTTTGTATGTGAATGAATGGCTTGTTTTGTTTCCATAGCAGAATGCAAAATAGCTATTTCATAGAATCATAGAATCATAGAATATCCTGAGTTGGAAGGGACCCTTAAGGATCATCAAGTCCAACTCTTGACACCGCACTATTTGATACTCTATATAATGTACAGTAACAAAGGTTCAGTGTAATTAATCCCAAAGTATACAGTTGAAGAGTTAAATTGAAGAAGTGCCTTTTAAGACTTTATTCTATCCCGTTTCCCCGCCTTTGTTAAATAGTTCCACATCTGTCCTGTAGACAGAAAGCTTTAAAGTTACATGTGGGCATTGCAGGTGAGGCTTACCATGCTATCCCAGTTCTGCAATTTTAACTAAGCATTTCCTGAAGGAGATGCTGTACTAGATGAGAAATTATTTCAGGTGATCAGCATCTCAGAAGATACCAGTTTAGATGACTTCCAAATTCAAAGAACAAATGATATATTTTATGATACAGACCTCTGGCTATAAGAAATGTCACCAATTAATTTTGCTGTTAATATGAAAATATTCAACAGCAGCCTATTACAGAGCTGCTTGAATTCCATTGTGTTTTGTTTGTATGTGCAACTGATATGTTCTCATAACACTACAGTGTTGCATTCAGGCCAAAATATATCACAAATTAGCTGTAAATGACGGCTTCTTGACAGCTCCTGGTATAATAAGACAGCTGCCTATTTATTCTGCTTGTAAAAATAAGGTGATGTCTATTGTGCGCACTTTTGGGGCAAAACATATACTTTGCTTTTATTCTGGAGTTTATGCTGGAGTATATTCTGGAGTGCTTTAAGCTTTTTTTTTTTTTTTTTGGCTTTGCCTTATCCCCAGCTTAGTCTTGAAAACACTTTTTTGTGAGACATTTGAATGGCATTTGAATACAAGAAGACCTAAGTTACCTAAAACAATCCAGACATAAAAATTTGCTGATCCATTGTTTAAATTAGGCAGCATAACCATCGTGTTTGATAGGAGTACAAGAGACAAAGGGCTTTAGTTAAAATGAGGGATTTAACCTGGAGATAGGAGAAGCTTTCTCCCCATGAGGGCAGTGTGGTGGAGATCGCACAGTATGTTTCCATCCCTGGAAACTTTCAAGCCCGCATTGGTAGAGCTCTGATTAGTCTCATCTAATCTCAGAATTGACATAGCTGTGAGCAGAGTATTGGACTAGTAACCTCTGGAGATCCCTTACGACTCAAATTGTGACCCTGTCATTCTCTCAGATGTAACTCATATGCCTTGTCTATATTTTTAAATTAATTCCTTCAGGGTTCAGGATATTTTCTTTTTTATTTAACTTTACAGATGCCAAGTACACCACATCGAAGACCCTGCTGCTGTCTACAGTGAATTAATGGATCTAATTGTAAAACTTGGCAATCATGGTTTGATTCATGGGGATTTCAATGAATTTAATCTCATACTGGATAATGATGATCATGTCACTATGATTGATTTCCCTCAGATGATATCAACATCACATCCAAATGCTGAATGGTACGTACAAATGATGTATGCAAAATAAACCAGTTAAGTGCTGATAACAACAAATAGTCAACCATGATTTGTTTTCATAAGCCTGCTTCAAATTCTTTTTCTACTGTTTTCACCATACATTACATATACATCCAAATGCCGTAAATGTTACGGTGACGCAGAATTAGTTTCTCTGACTCTTAAAACCATATTTAACAGTCCTGGGGGATCAAGTATTAACTTAGTTTTTAATTTTAAATTTAATTTTCAAAATGCTAGTACATGTGGTGACCGCCTCTTCAAATATTATCTTCAAAATTTTTCTACTGTAGTTTGTCCCTTTTGAAAAGCAAACAATTTTCTCACATATTTTAAGAGCAAAGCTGATTCAGTTAAAAGGGTTTTATATCACTCTGAGCCCTTTCTCAAAGGGGAATTGTCTGTGTGTGTGTCAACATGTCCTTCATCGTTCTGTTTGCACAAGCATAATTTAAGTATTATATTTGTTAAAATCAAATTGTTTGCTTTCAGTAAGTGCTGATTATGAAGATGGAATCATCTTGTATGAAAGTCTGGTTCTGTTAGGCTACATTCTGCTAACTACCCAAAGCCCTGCACTGTAATATGTTACCTATGTTCCAATGGAGTATACTCTTTTTGTTAATAGCATGGTAATTATAGTCTAACTTGATAGTATTTTTAATCCAAAATACAGCATAATGATTTGATATATTAAAAGAAAGCTCACTTCTATTTCTTTCAGGAGAGAGAGTTCTCTTGACATAGAGATTGCTGCCAGTGGTTATACAAAGGAAATGCAGGAAGATGATGAGCTGCTTTTCCCAGAGTGCTCTGATGAGGATGATCATACAACAGAGGAGAGGGAATTTGTAGAAGATGCTGAAAGTAACGCCAACTTCCTCAGCCAAGATAAAGAAAACAATGCAGACTTCATATATGAAGTGGTTTCTGAAAGCAGAACCTCTGAAGACTTGTTATCACAGTGAAGATGCTGAAGCCACAGAAAGTAGTGAAAATTCACAAGGACTGAGTATGTCAGAGTTGAGTTCAGCCTTAGAAAAGGTTGAAGGGCAGCCTGTGCTTTCGAAGTCCAGTGAAGATACAGAGAGTTGTGCACTTGGTTTTTCTGAGCACAAAAGAATACCTGACAATGCTGCTGAAAATCAGACAGAGGGCAGCAGTGATAAGGACAACGATGAATGCCCTGATCTGGTTGACTTGTCAACTTTAAATAAGGAATTGAGACCTTACAGGTAAATACTTATATTTACTGTCTAGTGGTGTGGTGAAATTTTCTTCTTTTTTCTTTATTTGTAGTAATAATGTGAGTAAAAGTTTTTTTTTTTTATATTAAAACGCTGCTGCTGCTAAGTAGCTTTGACAAGTGAGTTTATAATTAGAGTGCTCTTTCTCAGCCTCTGCCCCTCATTCGGCTGAAATTAGCAAGAACAAGCTCTTTGGAATATATTATTCAAATATATTTTACTGAACGTCATACCATGTGGCTTTTAATGCCTTTACTGACACACTTGGAAATTCCTTCTTACCTTTAAGCTAACCCCTTCTTATATAAAATTCAAACTATTAGTTTGCAAGCTCCCCACGTACCTGAATGCATATATAAAGTTCATACACCCTGTTTTCTTTTTGAATTTTTCCTTTTTCATGAAATTCTACGCCTAGGCAATGTACAGAATCTGAATTAATCTTTTTAGTGTTCTGAAGCTTCTTTTTCTTACACTACTTTGTGTAGTATGTATGTGGCTATTGCACTATAATCCTTCCTGTCATAAAATGTGTTTTTTGAACTAGTGTTAATATTTCAAATGTAAATGTTCTTTCTGTAGTACTCAAATGTTCTGCTAGCACTTTTGATTGTATATCAAAAAAAATGACTGAAACATGATGCTCACTGAATGGAATAAAACATTAATTTACATATTTTAGAAATGAAGACAGTATGGTTCATATTGCGGAGCACAGAACAAGAACTAAAAGTACGTCAGCCAGCAGTGTTGGGAGCTGTTCAACCATTCCACCGGTAATTATTACTGCTACTGTCTAGTTTACTCTGATACCATCTTAGGACGTAGCTGTTGAAGATATTTTTACAAATACCTAGTTAGCAGTAACTGTCTTTAATTGATTACTACTATGTACATCTTTGGTTTGTAGTTCCATGTTCACAGAAAATAGGTCTGATGCTTTCTACATGTTTACAAGTGAATTATATCCAGTGCTGTACTTCATGTGTTGTTCTTTGCTCTTTCACAAAAGCTCTACTCCGGCATTAGCAACTTTAATTTCATTTCTGTTGCTAGAAATCAATTCTGTTGCCCATAATTAATGTTTTTGTATTTTAAATTTGCATGCGTGAGTAAAGATTTAACTTGGCCTTTTTTCATCTGTCTTTTTAACACATCTCTTACCACATTTCTGAAACATAGATATGAATTCATTATAGTCATGGTGTCTTTGGCAATATGAATTTGACTTTCAGCATTACATAAATCAATACTTTGTGGCAGAATTTTACATCTTTCTTCATCCCTACTCAGTATACTATCCATTATGGCTACCTCTATCACATTTTAAAGAGTGTGTCTAAATTTTAAATGGAAGAAAGGCCAGTTTTATGCATAAATAAATGTGTTAGGGAACAGCATGTTTGCAAGTTGTGTAAGACTTTTACAGGACTTCGTGTGAAGGAAAGAGAGACTTTTGTTAGTCATCCCTGTTCTTACTGTAGGACATGGCCTTGTGCCTTATTAAGGAGAAAAAGAATTGAATTATGAAATGAAGTAAAGAAGAGCTAGGATAAATGCTAGGATAAATGCTAGGAATCGCCTGGCTTCTGATCCATGCGATACATATTTTTTCCCTTTCAGTTTGCTAACCTAAATGTGTAGGATTTCTTTTTAAATCGCCTATAGATCCCTATTTGAAATTATATTTCTGTACACCAGTAGGTGGTAGCAGTGGTCACTCACTGTAGAAACCTTCCTGATTGTTTAGCGAACACATGTTTTTTCTGTAGGCAGACACATCAAACTTGTTAAAATATTCAAATGGCATTTAAGTACCTAATATTCTGTTCTAAAAGAAAGATAAAAGCAGAAGCAGCTTTCAAGAGATTCAGCCACATAAACATCCTGTGTCAATTTACTTTGTGTAATCTTTCCATTTATATGCTCTTACGCTAAGTAAAATGTTTCTGCCCATTGTTAAATCTTATTTGAACTTTTGAATACTAGAACTAAAGAAAGGATATGCATGATGAGCTATTTGTAACATCAGAACGTGATTGCAAAACTAAAAACACAAAAGGCACTGCAGTAAGACCCACTGAGCTGCTTAGAGCCAATGCCTGTTACTGCTTCTAGCACTTCTCTGTTGTTTATATAGCTTTCTCAATGAAGAAACACATTAAAACATAAGCAGGTTTCCAGATTAAACACACAGAAGGAATTCATATGGGCATGTATAAACAATAGCAGTAATAGCAGTAGGTGCAGTCATAGCTGGGTGACTGTGCCAAAAAGAAAGCCTTATGAGTTACAGACAATAAGCTATTCCAGACAAAATAAAATGTCTTGTTGTGCTTGTACAAATCTTTGTAGGGACTGCTGCAATTTAATTATAGGAAATAATGCAAACTATGCAAAAATTTAAATAATAAATGATAGATTTGTTTATTCATTTTGCTTACAGTCAGGCTTAGGATGATGGAGAGACTAGTGAGACTTGCATGCTGTGGTTGAGCAGTAGTATTTTGTGAATTTACATTTTTTGCATAGTGAAAATATCTGGTATTTGTATTGCAAAGTTTCTTCTAGCGAGCCTTGTATGAACTGTGAAGGAAGTCATCTGTCCACTGAAGTGGGAGAAGTAGAGAAGCCTTCTTTCAGAGCTCTGCCTATAAAAAGCAGAGGATGACAATTGTCTTACTGACAGAAGAAAAACATCAGTGGCCCAGTTTAAACTAGTTCTTACCAGCTTTCCTCAGGAATTTCTTCTGGAATATTTTTAAAGAGCATTCACAGATTTAATTTCCAAAATGCTCTTGTTTAAATACTGAGTTCTGCTAAGCTTCCGAGGAAAGAAAGACAGATCTTATACTACTCTTTTTATTCACATTTTTGATAGTCAACCTGCATGTGGTAAAGCTTAGGAAACTACTATTCAGGTGAATACTATGTAATTACTACAGCATTCTTACTGAAATCAGGATTGGGTACCTGGATTTATTTACTACCTTGTATTTGCATAATTTAGTTGTATTAGTCACAGCAGTTTTTAAACAGTGCCAAAAGAATTCTTTCTGGTTCCTGACTTAACTACCAACTTACTACTTAATGTGCTGACAGTATCATAAACAAAAAACAAGGCAAGAGAAATTGGGGTAAATGCAAAAGAAATGTTACTAGATTGTGGGGTAATTTTGCACCAGCAGGTCAAATTATTTATTTATTTAATTATTTATTTAATTATTTATTTAGGTCAATTGCCAGGGCAGGCCTGGGCAAACTCGAGTTAACCCTGGTGTGGATCACCAGCTGCTCAGCGCATGGTGGTTTTCTCGACAGGTTCACTACCACATGTTCATGTTAGTACTGAGAATACAGTATCATTATGGTAATGTTAGTACTAAATGATGTTCAAAAACTTTTGATACTGAATTGTTTATTTATTTGTAGGAACTGGTGAAAAGGAAGATAAAACGTCAGCTGACAAAACAGCAGAAGTCTGCTCTGAGGCGACGACTACAGAAAGGAGAGGCAAACGTTTATACCAAACAACGTCGAGAAAATATGCACAACATTAAGTCAAGCTTGGATGCAGCTAGTTTCTGGGGATAATTTATCATAGCTGCCACCGAACATGAGAAAACTCACAGTACATACAGCTAAAACAGTTACCTAATAACCAAGCATCCTTTTATACAGTGGAGGAAAAAGTTCTTAACAATACCGTGTATTTTTGGAAACTAATAAACATCATGCTGGTTCCTCTGGTTTTGTTTGCATGATTTTATTTTGTGTTCCTAGTTAAAAATATCGACTGTGATTTAAAATAAATTAGTAGTACTAGGTACGATCATTTAAGTACAGTATTTCCAACAGTATCTTGTTTTAGGTCAATTTTACTGTTTTTGTATAGATTAAGAATCTTCTGATGTGCAGAGGATTCCTCTTTAAAAATTTTCCTTTGTTCCTACAACATAAAATTTAAATGTGAAATTCTGCCCTCAGGTTACAAACAGATATTTGTTTGATTTAATTAAAAATCAAAAGGAAATAAAAACTGATAGCTTTTAACACTCTAAACTTTCTTTTGAACCTGTACAAGGATCATCAAACAACATGATAATGTACATTCTTTGAACCAAGCAATTCTTACTTGTTTTTCCTTTCACTCCAGGATCTTGTATAGATCTTGAAAAGATCTATAGATAAGAGAAAAGGAATAAATCAGTGCTGTAGAGATCTGGCAGTCACTCAGGTTTTGAATTTGGCTGTGCAGTTACCAATAAATCTAATTCATTTAACAATTTACATAAAGTGGTGAGCATTCTGAACTTCTCTTTTTAAAAAATATTACCATGTGTTTTTTTTTTTTTGTTATTTTGGGTCTCTGAAGACCTAGAAAAACAAGTATCTTGATGTATCTGTGATTTAGGTGAAGAGCCTTCCTAGAGACGTATGACATGGTAAAGTTTGTCATCAACCCATAGTTTGCAACGTTTTAAATCTTTTACTTGGCTGGGGAAATGAGGAAGTTTGGATTTGAGGTTGATTTTTTACTCACACCTGATACTATCTATATTCTACTTTACCCTAACTGAAAATCAGCTTTTAGTCTATTGAGAATTACAGCCTCTGTCCTGTCTTGCAGCATGCTCTGCTTTGAAAGTTTTCAACTTCTGTCTTTTTGCTCTTACAATAAAAAACCTAGTCTTAGCTAGCAGCGGTATACATTCTTAAAAGCATGGCAGGCCAGAGCAGAGATGTAATAGATAAGTGTTTCTTTTAGCATCAGAGCTGCAGGAAGGTCTGGTGACAGAAGTAAGGAAGTCCAATTAAATCTTAAATGTGATTGTTATCAAGGTATGTAGGGCTGTTTCCTGATGCAAATAGCTCTTTTTAGCACGGGCAGAAAAGCAGCCTAATTGAATTTAATTTTATTTCCATTTTAAATGTAAAGGGAAAAAACATATTTTTATGTTTCTACACTCTTATCTGTTAAGGGGTTGTTTCAGTGACTGCTTAATAAGATTTCAGTTGAAGCTCTTTGCATAAGATGTGCACACACTTTTTGGCTTCTAATTTAGAGCTTTTCACAGTGGGTGAGTTCTTTCTGGTGCATGACCTTAAGTCTGTCTTGGTAATGGGTTCCAAAAATATACAAAGCCTGTCCCGTTTGATTGTGCTCCATGAGAATAGAAAGGATGGAATGATGGAAATCCATGCTGTTTATTTTCAAAATGTTCCTTTAAAGCATCCATTAACTCTTTTAAAGGTATTCTAATGGATGGCTGTAAGTTACCATTTTCATTTACTCTGCCAGACGAGACTTTTCAGAGAGTAGAGTAAGTGAGGGAGTTACAGCTTAATATATCTTTATTAAGCCTTTTTTTTTTTTTTTTTTCAAAGCAGCAGAATTCCTGAAATATCTGAAGTCATCAAAGGTCGCCACAAAGTTTACACATGGGATGAAGTTTAGAGTTCTCTTAGAGTGAACTTGGAAAATGCAGAGGTTAAGACAATAGCATTATTGATTATCTTAGCGAATTCACCTAGCAAGGAATGTGCGGGTAATAACAAAATGGGTTTTAAATGTTTTAGTAAACAAACACAATGTTATTTCATTAATTTGTAAACAAAACATGAAGATAAAGAGTAGATACACCTTGTGCAATGCACACTCTATAAATGAAACAGTATGTACTGAAACTTGCAAGTGATGGAGATAAAAGGTTGCCCAGCAGTTACTGCTGCATCTTTAAAAAGAAAAAAAGAAAAAAATAATTTTTCTTTGGGAAAGACTGTACAGTAATTAAAGAACACACATCCTTACTTTGGGATTTTTTCCAAATCAAAAAGAAGACTTTACTGGAATTGAAATAAAAGTAAGCTGAGCAAAGCAACTATTTTGTACAGTTTATGACTCTTACACAAATGTGTGTGACAGCAATGTATTTACATTCGTGCTTCAAGCTTTTGCCACTGCATCTGTGTTTGCCTTGATTGGAGTGCCTCTTCAGACCTCTGCATATCCCACAGGTCCTTTTAGATGTAAACAGTTTAATTCACTGGTATTTTAATACATTTATTGTATAGGGAGTAAGGAAACTGCTTTTCAGGAAACCAGATTCAAATTGGGTTAACCTAATATATCACAAGTTTAATTTTGCTAATCGGATTAATTTTCTATTTGCCATTAATATCCTTCTTCTCCAGTTACATAGTTACAGGAAGAAAAAAAAAAAAAAAAACACCATACTTTTTATCGAATTTGTTGTTTTTAAACAAGAGCCTGCATGCTGCTTTCAGGCTATCACGTTTAGTATAGCTTTACATAAGTATTTCCTTATATTTGCAATCTTTTCCATAATTTGAGGGTTTGGGTGAGCAAGAGAGTCTCTTTATTCATTTGGTATGAACCAGAGAGGTCTTTGCCTCAGCACATCGCCAATAAACCGATGAAACAAACTTCTTTCTGGTGATTAGCTTCTCTCCCTGGCCTGTAGGTGGGTGTGTTTAACAGAAGGAAGGAGTAGGAATGCGCCTGTCAGCCTGCCTTTGCAGCTAATTAGCTCAGCATACAGCAAAGATAAGCAGTCCGGGGAGGTGGACCCTGCGGAGGGTCGTGGGGTTTGAGGCAATGCCTGATTGGGAGACGTGGGGAGATTCCTCAGGAATCCAGCGCATCAATGAGCTGCGGAAAGTTGGTACAGGACTTGCCTGACTCAGGCATGAGGGCAGCTTGTGGCTGCTTTCTGGAAAAGCAGAGCAGAGATGGACAGAACCTTGGAGTCTCTGCAACTTGTAATTGCCCAAGTTCTGCCTCATCGAGACCCTGCCCTGGTTTTTAAAGACTGTAAGTACCAAAGATAATGATTTTATTTCCCTGATAGTGAGTGTATTTAATTCAAATGTCTGTTGTACCCAACAAATTAAGAGAGAGAAGTAATTAACATGCTTGTACATGTATTCGTGTGCATACCACAAACTATCATTATTTTATCTTGCCTATTTGAAGGCAGTGTTGCTGCTTATTTTTTAAGTTTGCATTTCAGAAAACTGATTCACAACTTTTACCTAGGATATTTAATTACATTCTAATAACATGGTAAAAACTTTACTGCTTGACAATTTTGGAAAACTTTATGCCAACTCTCTTTCTGTGGTTAGTTTGTCCTATAAATTACCTTTCTTGACTGTAGTACTGCAAAATATCAAATATTGCAATCTTAAAACATAAGATGTTTTCCTGCAAGTATATGGAATGTGATTTCTCTCCCCCCCCCCCATATCAGACTTGACTATGGATGCACTTTTTAAACCTGGCCAAAACACTTATTTATTCTCTCTTTCTCTCTCATTTTACAAACTATCCCTTGTGAAATGTTCTGAAGTACCTTTCAGTAGATGGCACATAATAAACTGGCCTGATGCATCCCTTGAAACAGAGTTCAATGCAACTCACATCACAGAAATAAGAGTATTTAAATTTGAATTTATGATTTGAGTGGGGCTATGCATGGAACAAAGTGCTATTTAATTAGTAATTTCTTAGAAAATACATCCACAGATTTCATACAATGGAAAAAACCCTCTTCAACAGATCAAATGAAACAATAGTTAAATTCCATTGTTCTCAGTTTTCTTCACAGGTGAATGAGATCTCTTGATGTCATGCCCCCAAATCCGATCCTACATAAAAAATTTGATTGTAAAATTAGTATTTTGCTGGGTGTCATTTCAGTCTGAATCACCTAGTCAATCATTTAACATGCAAACAATGCTGGAACAATGTTAGATTTTTAGAAGGGAGTTTTATTTATTTATTTATTTAACATTCACTTCTAATTGTAATCTCCCGTGTGACCTGAGGCACACTGCAGAGACATTTATTTAATCTCCACTTCATTCTTTTGTCAACAGCTGTTAGAGTTAATAAAATCAGTCTCATACAGTCAACTGTTGCCTTCTAAACTTGCTGTAAAAGGAATAAAGACTTAAAGACATGGCTAGTGATGGACCTAGGGGAAAAACCCATGTACATCTGCATTAAACAACTCCACTTGCCAGATTCTTATGCTCATAGCCACACTGAAAAGTCAGAGGCTGACCCAGTAGTTCCCTGGAACTAAGTTGGATTTACTCTTGTAGAAGGATGCTACTCTTGTGTGAATGTAGCATAAGGATCTGTCCCAGAGCTTAGGAGTCTGACATCTGTTTCTCAGGCCATCCTGCAGGAGGTTTGTATGCTGCTGGGTAGGTTTGTATTACTGTTGCAGTCTTGGGACCTCGTGGAGCAGTCTGTGAATGTACACACATCACAGGAACAAAGAATTTGATCGGGGTGCAGTGTGGGGGGTGGGCTCAAGGAGAGGGGCATTCCCTTTCATAAGTTTCCACTGGTAACCAGTTCCTGCAGGTCTACTGACAAGGCTTTTATTGAAAGTGTACGTACAAGCTGCTTGGACAATGCATTTGTGACCACCCACAGATCTAAGGGAGGGAGAGATGATTAAATAGAAACAAAAGTGCGAGTGGATTCGAGTAGTTTTTTTTTTTTTCTACTTTAGATTTTCTGAGGTATGAAAAGAATTTTGAAGGCATTCTAATATAAATTTAACCTATACAGGCTTGAAGTTGCTGTGAGTGTGTGCCACTAATTCTGACTGGTGACAGACATTCATAGTGCTTTGTCTGTAAGTCAGATGAGAATTTACATGCATTCTTTTTATCTTCAGCAAAAAGTCATCTTTAGATCTAGGTGGTGTCCATCTCTGACTTTTAATCAGATTTAAATACAGCAAGCAAGTATTAGACTAGAAAGAACATAGTGTCTCATGTTTCCCCATGGGACCACGTCCACATCTCTTACAAACGCATTACTTTCAGACCTTATTGGAAAGAACAAAGTAAGAATGAAGTCCATTCAGGATCTACTTTGTTGCAGCAGCATCTACCCTTTTCACAATGTGGTGTGACTCAGTATGTCAACAGGACTGAGTTTTGCTAGGGCAAGATGTCAGAGCAAGTCTGCTCATCACTGCTCAGCACCACATACACTTTTTGTTCCCATTCCAACCTAGAGGTCTTGGCTTGCACTGTCCCAACACTTTGTTCTGTTGGGAATGTCTCACAGAGGGCTTTCTTCAACAGCAGCAGGGAGAGACAAGATGTTCAAAAGTCCCTGCCCTCCTGGGTGCAGCTTGCAGGAGCAAATACAGTGAGTGGTGCTGTGCCTGCTGCAGCAGTGCTCCTTCTGGGCTAGCATCTGCCCAGCAGAGGCAGAGATGATGGGATTTGGGAAAGATGCAAGATCATGGCTAGGTGCCCTGGCAACAAGACAGCAGGGATAATCTGTTTCTCACAAGTTCCTCCCTGCCATGAGAATGCTTTATCCTTATAGTGGTAGACAATCTTTGGCAGAGAGCAGGGGTCTGAGCAAGGCCCCGTGGTGCAGGCCTGTCACCAGCCCACCGATGGGGGACGGGGAACAGTGGGCTGCAGAGGGGCTGGCAGCTCCAGCAAGAATGGGACAGGCAAAGACATGGAGGAGGAAGGCAAGAAGAAGGAGCCCAGTGCTCAACTCATGCTACTGCAAGAGTGTTTGCTTTTTGGTGTGTGTGTTTGCCTGAACTGTGCGCTGTATGTAGCTTCCATCCCAGATAACATGATAAAAAGATAATGCTTTCTACCATGCAGACCTAATTAACCCCAGCACTGGTCTAATCCATATGCTGACCTTATTACGACTTCGTTTTCATATCAAAAAATATTATGGTATCAGGTAGGAGTTACGATAAAGCTTGGAAAAAAGCTAAGTACTTCCAGAAAGTCTTTTTAAGCCCTGACTTGAATTTATGGTTCCTAGCTGGATTGCTACTTGGTTGGTTTGTGAACATTTAGCAAAGTGATTTTACATCAGCTGAACAGCACTGTGTCTCCATTTCTTTTTACTGGTAGCAACAAATCGCACATTTTCCTTTGCACGTTTTGCCAGCAAAGATTTCAGGTCAGCAATAGATGGACAGGTTAGACTGTAGAGTTTTTAATAAGAAAGTATGTTAACTTATGGGGATCTGCCCATAATTTTTGGTAGAATCAGCCCAGCTCACTTTTCTTCATTTAACATTGAAATAGATTTGTCAGTGGGTACCATACTAGCTCTCTGATACAAGCTGTTAAATTGAAGTGCACTATAGCCAGAGTAAGTCAGTTGCCTTGGAGAAATATTACAAGATTAAAAGTTTTATCAAACAAACAGTCTTTTCCTTTCTAGATTAATGTTATTATTACTATACTATTCCTGTGCGAATCAGTTATACTTCTGATTATCACAAGAGATTGACCAATTTATAATTCTTTATTGCTATATTCAGATGCTGAAATTATACCAAAGTTCTTATCATTTTCCCATGTAATGCTACATAAGAATGTAGACCAAGCCAAGCTGTTCGGCAATGATTAACAGTTGTCTTCAGACTATCAGCTTAAAAACACCTGACTTTAGTATGTTTACTCATTCTGTTCCAAGTGATAACCTGCTTACTCAATTCATAACGCTGCAGGGATTGACTTTTTGCCTCAGTCCAACGGTGGTGTCAGTGAAACCCTCCCAGTCTCTACCCTTCCTTTCCCTAGCTGCATCTAAATCTGCTGTGACTACAAACATACCAATGGTTCACAAAGCCTACACCATTCTCTGAGCTGCTTGCCTCCAACATCTTCTTCTTTCTTCCTTTACTTGGTAACACGTTCAGAATGGCTCTTGAGGAGGCCATCCAGTTCATTTATTTAATTTTATTTTGTTCTTTTTCCAAATCCTTGAAGTCTAGGAACTGTCAGTCAGTGCTGGATTTAAGGTAGTCATTGCCAATTAAAGATGTTGCTTCTCACAAGTGGAATCTCACCCCACAATCAGATCTTCTTTTCCTGAAACAACATCTTGCTACTTTTTGTGCTTTTTAAGGGTTTTAGACAGAATCACCTAGTAGTCCACTGCTAGATCAGCTCACTCATATAGCATCCAAATCCATCATGGAGAAGGAAAAATGCCCCTGAAGTCCTCTCAGCATATTGTTGGTGTCCCAGTACATGATACTTAATAATGTTTTTATATATATTTAACAATATACCTAATTTCATTAGGTTTAGTAAGGATATGGGGCTTTTTATTTTTGTACATAAACATGGAGAACAGAATAGTATAGCATATGGACCAGAATATCCTAACAAAATCACTGCTAACATGCTAATACATAACATAATATATATGATAAATGCATAGTAAGATCATGGGAAAATTAATTGATATTGCCTACTCACATTTGTACCTTTTTTTTCCTAAAGCTATTATTTATATGTTTAAAAATATGCAAAATAAATCAAAAGAGAAGCAATAAAACCTTCCCTCAAAACAGCTGGATCCCACTCCAGTTGCTGCCTTTTTTTTTTTTTTTCTAGAGATTTAAACAGTATCTCTTTGCTAGCCTGAGCCCAATTTAACAGCTTCCCTAAGATGTATGCATTAAGTTACAAGCCTTAATAGGCTGCAGCTGGGGAAGGGTGCACTTGTAACTTATGAACTTTGTTTAAACGATATAGTTTTACTGATTATGTGCCATGGCTTGATTTAAGACATGTAAGGGAACTTTACTAGCCTCTCACTGAAGAATCTTCTTTAATAGATTTCATATTACATATTTCTTTCATTCAAAAAGCTTGTATTTTTCTTCTGCATTCACGTATTAAATTAAATCCACGAAGGCAGTTAAAAGGACTTTTAGAAACAGCTGTTTTAAGTTTTAAAATGACAAAGTAGGTGGTTATCTTGTGTGTGTGTTCTTTATACTCCACTCTCTCAGCAGTGAGACGTTGTCAAGTATATGACTCCATTCCACTTCAGTGGCAGAGTCACTTGGCTCCCACTCCGATTTGCCCTTCCAGTCTTGGCCAAAACACCCCCCTCCCAGTTGGCCAGCCTCCTGTTTATGGCATTGTTTGTTTGCCTTGGTTGAGGTGAATGCCTAGCCAGTATTTTTAGCAGTAATTCACAGAAACCTGGTGCTATTTTTCTTCTGGCATCAATGCAATGCAAACTTACTGACATAATCCAAGTTGGAGAGTTCTGTTTCCCACTTAGAATGATATTTAATTTGACTCACAGACTTCCTTGAGCAGAGGCAAGACAGTTGCTACTGAAAGGTGAGAAATTGTCTGGAAAACAATGTTGTGTTATAATAAATGTGTTATCATTTAATCCTCTTTCAAACACAGTTCACATCAAACTGTATTTCTGAACTCTCAAAAGAGCTCAGGGTTCATTTAGGGTAAATGCAGCTGTATAACCCACATATTTGTTGTTCCACAGAACTCGCAGCCTGTCCTAAATTCAAATATATATATATATAAATAAATAAATAATAAAAAGTCCTTAGAGTCTAGGAAAACTTCAAGAACTCTACCAGGATTTGCACTTGGGGACAGCTTCATTTGGTACAATGCTCAGCCCCTGGGCAAGAGGCTTTTCCAGCTGAGTAAGAAGCAAAGTAGAGAAGAAAAATCATCTTCTCACCTCGTAACTAGGCATTACAGCCAGCATCAAATAGACTGTTGTGGAACCATTAATATTCACAGATGGGAGAGTACTAAAGGAGGGTATATGGAATTCTTGCTCTTGAACTTGGTGATGCACGTACTACTATGAAACTCTAACTGAGAAAGATCTGAGGTATAAAGTGGATAAAATATTGTCTGAATGGGGTCTTGGCATTGCCTACAACAAAATCAATACTGTTAACTAATTCAGCAACTGACAGTGTACAAAATAAATTGTTTTAAAGCATGGATGATTTAATCCTGAAGAAAATTGTTTGTCGTTGCATACAAATACTATAAGCATTATCTTAAAAACTCAACCACATCATAGGCATCTTTCAAAATACGAAAGTCAATTACAATGAGAATGTCCTTTCAAAATGAGACGTAAATTACAGTATTTTGCTGCATTAAACCATGAATCTTGTTGTTTCATTTATGTACTTCTGAAAATTCTCATTGTTTTCCATACTGCATTTTTAGACTTAAGCCAGTTGGATGCCAAATACTGATATACAGCATAGAGACTGAACAACATTCTGCCTAGAATGTTTAGAAATGAAGGCAAACAATGCATGTGATTGCAGGAAAAATGAATATTGAGAGATCTTAATACAACATTAGTAATCATCATATTAGTAATCATTAGTTACTACCTTAGAATAGTAACTTAGTATATTTGATTGTGCATCTGATCATATGTATACATTTTTCACATCTTCCTAAACTACTACAAATCCATGTGATACATAATGAAGGAAAAAAAAAATAATAGTGGCTGTAGTGGCTGTTAGGCATAAATAAAATCTTTTTTTTTTTTTTTTTTTTTTAGTAGAGAACTGTTTTCACACACACCGAATTTTTACAAGTTTAGCTGAAATTGTTTTAATTATATATTTGAGATTGATATGCTGTTTTAATTTAATGATGATAAACATACTGATTCAAGCTAAACAGTTGAGTAAAATAAAATTAATTAAATCAAAACATAAAGAATTCTTAGGGAAAAAAAAGTTTGAGGCTTTGATATCATGGCTGCATTCTGTAGTTTAACCTGATGCATCTTCATGTTCATCACTGTTTTGAGGTGCTAGTTTTGGCTAGGATTGAAAAAATCACAGCAAAAACTGCAGTGATAATTTGATGCTGCCACTACATACATACCACCAAGTATTTCCTGCTACCATCCTCACAGCTAAGCCAGGTTTTATGTTTATCCAATTCAGTACAAACCCAGGCACTTTTAATTACTTAATTACAGAGATATCCAGCTGCACTGTGGGATAGGCACATAGCTTTCATTTGACAGAAATTCTAAACAGAATAAAAATGATGCTGCTCAGCTACTGTTTCTGTGTTAGTCATACACGTATTAGTTTAATCTGTAGCAGCTACTCACTGCTTACTAGTCCTCTGGTAAAATATTGCTTTATCTGTAAAATTTGAGACAGCTTAAGGCATGTTTCAGGATTTCAGGAAAAGAAGGGAAATATATTTCTGTTGGTGTATTGCAGTGAAAGTAGATACCTCTCTATAGCTCTAAAAAGTCTTTTGAATATTAGTTTTCAGAGTGGAAACTTTCAGCCAAGTGAGAGATGCAGGCTGTCTAAATGCTGAATTACCATCGAAAGGACTCATGAACAAGAATGGAAATTAAAACAGAAATTTTACACTCTGAACTCTTAATTTCTGTAAAACTAACAACAGAAGAGAAGCAAGGATCAGACACACAGCAATTTAGGTCACTTATTGCTATCATTGGTACTAAACAGTTTAAATACCTGTTTCTTTTATAGACCACTATACCAGTATAATTTCCTCTTGGTAAGCAAAAGCACGCATGATATTTATGGGTAGTTTCCCCTCCATCAATGAGGGGCATAGGATACTAAAATCTAGGGACTTGGACTGGACAAAAAATGATCATGCTTGGGATTTCCCTGTGCAGCTTTGCCAATTGCATTGTACATCTTCTTAGAAGACTCAGCAGTTTATTACCTACAGAATAATCGATCTCATCATGATGTGGGAGAAATCAAGCTTTATTAAAATTTATTTATTTATTGTTTTACCAAAAGTTGTATCATACAGGCTGAATGATGAGACCAGAAAGAGTACTGTGGGTTACCTACACCACCAAATTCATTATTCCTGTGGACTTTGCATTATTGTTTTTAAGGACTGCACTCTTGGACAACAGTTGTTTCAAAAACCAAAGCACTTTATGGAAACATCCTAAATCAGTGATATTCTTAAAGCTGATACTTTCTGTTGCTATCTATTTCAATACCAGTAAAGGACTGAATGTCACCAATACCATTCTCACACTGAAGCAACAGCTCCTACTGAATTGTCATGTTTAAACTTGGAAATTTTACATTCATGAATTTTATGTTCAAATATCAGTTTTCACTTAATGGGTTTAAAATTAGATTGTTACCCAATGTGTGCATGCTCTGTGGAGCAGAAGGTCTCATAAAAAAGAAAAAAAAGAAGAAAAAAAAAAACACTCAGATGTTTACATCAGTGAGGTATTCAGCCAGAGACCAGTTTCTGAAGGTGGATTACCATTTGGAGTCCATACTGGTAGCAGTTTCCCTGGCTAGTAGACCAGTTTTTCTCCCACATTCATCATCATTTAGAAAAGCAGAAGTCAGTTTCTGTGGTTAAGAGTTCCTCAATATTTCAGTTTTTTCTCACAGCTGCACTGAGACAGTGGTTATCCCAACATGTTTCCTGTTACAAATACAAAATTTATTCAGATAGCTTTCTTCTTTACGGTGAAGCAATATTCCAATGCCATGAGAGTTCTGCAGCTTTAAATGCCCACAATGCCAGAACTGGTAGGAGCCAACACTGCTGCTGCATCCGTGACACCATCCAGTGGCAGACAGCAGTGTGCTCCAAACACCCTGCCTCGCCTCCCCAGAGCTCAGACCACGCCACCCGCACTTCCTCATGGCTTGAGCACAGCAAAAAGGGAACTGGTGATGACCACACTCTGTGTGTCTCCCCTTGTCATGGCTAAATGCCAAGAAAAGCTGTTGTCTGTGAGAGCAGTGCAGCTGCCAGAAGTCAGGAAACAGGCGGTGACAATATTGGAGCTCACATTGCTCACCCTGCAGCAAACAGAGCAATGCCCTGTCCATAGATTGCATGTGAGCTACCACCAGGGTGACACTGTCTCAAAATGGATCACTTCTACATTATTCCACTACTAACAAGGTCAGACGAGATGAAGAAAGAGGAAAATTATACATGTATGAGGAAAATTATCTCTGCCACTGATTCCTGTATGCACTAATACTTGATACTGAACCGGTATCAGTACTCTGAAGGACCCATACTGCTGCCTAGGGCTTCCATACTTCCACTGGAAGGTCCAAATTAAGAAACATACTTCTTACCTTCTGAATTTAAATTTTCAAGTGAGAAATGATGAACATCATACACAGCTGTTTTTTTTTTGTTTGTTTGTTCATTTGTTTGTTTTTGCATAGTGTTGTGGTTTAACCTATCAGGCAGCTAAGCACCATGCAGCCATTTGCTTACCCTCCTCCCTCCCTCTGTGGGATAGGGGAGAGAATCAGGAAAAAGAAAAAAAAAAAAAAAAAAAAAGGAAAGAAAGCCTGTAGGTTGAGATAAAGACAGTTTATTTGGAGAGAGGAAAAAAAAAAAAAAAAGAAGAAGAAAAAAAAGGAAAATAATAATAATGATGATAAGAGTATTAATACCACTAATGTGTACAAAACAAGTGATGCACAATGCAATTGCTCACCACCTGCTGAACGATGCCCAGAAAGAAAGAAAATTATCTCTAAGCTACACATGGCTCTGTAAAAGGAGTCTAGATAAACTATACTAAAATTCTTTTTGAGTCCAAGCTGAAAAGTGTTGAGAAAACCCCAACACAGAACGTAAAACTTTGGAGTACTGGCTCAATAGTCATGATGTCAATTGGATTTCTGGTTTTCACATTTCTATTTTCACATTAGCCTGCAACTATTATCATCATAATATACAACACCTTTTTTTCCAGCTACTTCATAAAGTTTTGCATTAAAAGTCAGCTGCTTTCCTTGCATGACCATGTGTTTTTGTTTTGTTTTTTTTGAGAATGGAAAAGAGGAATCTGAGTATAACATTTTCTCATGTTTGAAAGTGAGCAGCTTAATGGCTGCTGTGATATCAAAGTTCCAACACATTGACTTAATAGTACAATATTGCTGACCTGCAATTTATGTACTACAGTAGCCTGCAATCCCAGAAAGTCCAAAATTGCCACAAAATCATATTTTTCACACCAGCAGAGATAATCACAGACATTTTATTATCAATAATAAATGTATCAAGCTCATATGTCTGCATTTCTTGTGTAACACAGAAAACACTAAGATCAAGGACATGTATGCATCCTACATTCAGCATTTTTATGTCTTTGACAGTGAATGTCGTAGCAATATTGCAGGAGTTCTGGGAAAGCAAACAGAAGCAGAAGGCCATATTCCCAAGCGAAGGCATCATTGTGTATGAATCACTGAGCTCCCTGGGCCCACCATTTGTGAGCTATGTTACCTTGCCGGGAGGAAGTTGCTTTGGTAACTTTCAGGTAAGTGTCAGCTTCCAATCTTTGCCAGGGGAATTTTATCTATTTATTTATATATTTATTCAGGAAAATTCTTTTGCCATAGAAGATACAGGACAACTACTTCTGTAACAATGAATACTACACTTGACTTTTCCAATCTCATTCTGTCCCAGCCCTCACCGACTTGAGAGACAAGGTACCTGAAGGAAAACAACACAGAGTTCTAGGAATGATTTTACCAGTCTTGTCTCTGGTTTCCAGTCATATCTACAATGAAGTGAAACATTATGAGTAACTCAAGCATTTCTGTCAGTTGAATCTAAGACCAAGGTGTTTGTAGTTTCTTTCTTTCAGAAAACAATAATATATTTTATGGTGGAGAAATAGCTTAGTATTTTATTTTATTTTATTTTATTTTATTTTATTTTATTTTATTTTATTTTATTTTATTTTATTTTATTTTATTTTATTTTAATTTTATTTTATTATGTTTTCCTTCAAAACAAGGGTCTGATTTGCGATCCGTAAAGTAGAATGACACTGAATTTCTTCCTGGTTCTGTGCTTCGTTTCTTTTAAACCAAATATACTGTGAGGAATTTTGAGGAGGTTTGACCACTGGAAAGGACAACTTGAAACAAGGTTGTCACCCACTGTTGTTCATTCCACCTGGCTGCAGAGCTGCTTAAGCTGGCAGTTGCTTGTGCTACCAGCTGCTGGTAGCTGCTGTCCTTGCACAGCTTACAGGGGGCTACTCACCAATTACATGTAAGTCTAACCTTCAGAAGCTCCAGCTCGTGTTAAATTTCTGTTTTTGTAATAAGTTATGAACAATTCTTAGCTTTTTCAACAAGCAATGCTCTCCATGGGCCGCAGCCTCCTCCAGGCCACATCCACCTGCTCCACCGGGGGCTCCTCCACCCATGGGGGGGCTGCAGCGTGGAGATCTGCTCCATGGGGGACCCATGGGCTGCAGGGGGACAGCCTGCTCCACCGGGGGCCTCTCCCTGCACAGCCCGCAGGGGAACTGCTGCTGCCTGCCTGCAGCACCTCCTGCCCTCCTGCGGCGCTCACCTGGGGGGCTGCAGGGCTGCTTCTCTCACGCTTTCACAATCCTCTCTCCCAGCTGCTGTTGCACAGCAGTATTTTCCCCCCTTCCTTAAATCTGCTCCCCCGAAGCCCACCCAGCAGCACTCCCTGCCTCGGCTCTGGCCAGCAGCAGCTCCTTTTTGGAGACATCTGGAGCTGGCTCTGCTCTGATGCTGACAAGATGGGGCTGCATTCATTTCCAAACTGTCTGTCATAAAGGCCTTCACCTTTGCATTACATTGAGGCAGCGGTGATCTCAGCCTTATTGTATTGCTCTGCGTAATGTAGCTCCCAAAAGAGATCCCAAGGTCCAGAACAGACATGGAAATAACTGGGGGGTTGTAAGGAAAACAATTGTATTCCATCCTACAGCAACACCAGAGCTGTCTGGAGAGTTTTGTTTCATTTGTTCTGTTCTGTTTTGTTTTCTCAGTAAGGTTTCTTAGAGAGAGAAGATTGAAGTGATCGTATTGCATGCCCATCCAGCCCTCCCCTTTGCTTGTCCAGAGCTTTTACCTTGTCTAGCACGATGCATGAACTTGGTCATAGGCACAGTTGTTTCAAAGACATTCTGCTGCTCGACCTGTTGTGAAAACAGAGAGCTAAGTATTTGGACGAGAACATGCTTCCACCTGCACTATGACCTCCACAACTAGATATGGAGCCATATCAGCCAGAAGGAAGTTTCCTTCACAGCTGCTGCTTCTTACACTATCTGGACTCTTACTTTTACTCTTACTTGCCTTTCCTGCATTAGCACAAAAAAAAATAAAAAAAATAAAAAAATTTGGGAGATTACCTTTGCCATCTGATGTCTTCGTTTCCAGAAACTACACGGAATCACCTTTATGAGAACTGTCCCACACTGCGAGCATGGGTGTTGCAGTCAGGCCAGATATGTCCCTTCCACGTCAATAACCAAACCTGTCAAGTTAAGAACATGGAATTAATGAAAAGGAAATCCTTCTATTTTGATCTGAGTTCACTTTTTTTTTTTTTTTTTTTTTTTTCTAGACCAAGAAGAACCAGCAAAAGTCGGGTGAAAAATGAAATGAAAAATGTTAAGGCCAGGCAGCTTGCTCACTGCAAGTGCTAATCTGAAAGCAGATGGAGTGCATCTTCATACACTCCATCCTGAGACACTCCACTCAACAGGCCAGCCCAGCTGATGAAGTGCATTGCTGTCCTGAAGTTTAATGTGATGGGCTACTTTTAAGTCTCTTGTTTATGCTGTAGTACTTGAGGTCTATGGCAGGACCACAGCACACTCTTATTTGTCTACCCTTCTTTCTTGATCGTGTGTGGGAAAGAGAGAACGTGCAGAGGCCCTCAGCCACATGTTGCACCTGTCACTCTGTGCAGCTACATCCCTGAGCCAAAGTACCAAACTTCATGCTTGTGAAAGGACTTTACACAAACTACAGAAATCTAAAATGAAGCATCCAAACACTTACAGAAGGGTGGGCCCTCTCGATGCACCTCAACGTGGGATCCACAAGTCCTCACGTGGTTTCATCCAGCACACTTCTCTGTCCCTCCTCGCTAAACTTGCTCAGAGGCAGCTGTTACCAAGGTGTCACAGTGACATCATTCAATTCTGTTTCTGAAGTCATCACCGTAGGCCCCTGGCAGCGGCAACACAACACTCTCTGTTGCTAATGCGAATGTCTCAGAAACAAGTAGAGAAGTACCACTCTCCCCAAGCTGACTTTAATTGGAGTAGTTCCAAAATTATTCTCTGCCCCCCTACATCTGGGGAAGGTGTGTGAGAAATCTTTTCCTTAAGAAAGGATTACAAGCCAAAAAAAGCTTGCTTCTGATATGTTCCCCTTCCTTTTAGAGCTGTTCACCTTTGATTTCCAAGGAAGAAAAAAGAAAGTGAAATCAACAATTCTCCTCCTCCGAGTTGGGAATATGAAATAAGCCCAATTATTTAGGAAGCCTGAAAAAGGAAACTATACGTGTCCTTGTTAAACACCTTGTTGCTTCTGAAAACTTTTCCAGTACTTTGCAGCTGCAGTGCTTTTCGGTGGGTGGGCAGCCGAGCTCCATCACGGCCACTCTCTCCCTCCCCCTCCTCAAAGAGAAAGGGAGAGAAAATACGATGCAAAGGGCTCAAGGGTTGAGACAAGGACAGGGAGATCGCTCAACAAGGATCGTGATGGGCAAAGCAGACTCAGCATAGGGAGACAGTAAGATTTCCTGCCTAACTACTACTGCTACCTGGCTAGACAAGTGAGAACCAAAGGAAAGAAACCAAAAACACCTTCCTTCCCCCCATCTGAGCTCTTCCAGCTCCTCCCCCCGTGCAGCGCAGGGGAACAGGGGGACTGGACTGGGGGTTGTGGTCAGTCTGTAGCACTTCATCTCCACCACTCCTTCTCGGTCCCTCTCTGCCCCTGCTCCACGTGGGCTCCTCTCCACGGGCTGCAGCTCCGGCCCGGGGCCTGCTCCTGCGGGGGCTCTCCATGGGCCGCAGCCTCCTCCAGGCCACATCCACCTGCTCCACCGGGGGCTCCTCCACCCATGGGGGGGCTGCAGCGTGGAGATCTGCTCCATGGGGGACCCATGGGCTGCAGGGGGACAGCCTGCTCCACCGGGGGCCTCTCCCTGCACAGCCCGCAGGGGAACTGCTGCTGCCTGCCTGCAGCACCTCCTGCCCTCCTGCGGCGCTCACCTGGGGGGCTGCAGGGCTGCTTCTCTCACGCTTTCACAATCCTCTCTCCCAGCTGCTGTTGCACAGCAGTATTTTCCCCCCTTCCTTAAATCTGCTCCCCCGAAGCCCACCCAGCAGCACTCCCTGCCTCGGCTCTGGCCAGCAGCAGCTCCTTTTTGGAGACATCTGGAGCTGGCTCTGCTCTGATGCTGACAAGATGGGGCTGCATTCATTTCCAAACTGTCTGTCATAAAGGCCTTCACCTTTGCATTACATTGAGGCAGCGGTGATCTCAGCCTTATTGTATTGCTCTGCGTAATGTAGCTCCCAAAAGAGATCCCAAGGTCCAGAACAGACATGGAAATAACTGGGGGGTTGTAAGGAAAACAATTGTATTCCATCTACAGGCTTGGGTGTTATTAACAGAGCTTTGTATACTGAGCTGGTGCTTGGTAGGAGAAAAACCATAAATCTTCCCTGGGAAAGTTGGACCCTCTCAGCTACATACTGCTATGAGCAAACTCAGATGTAAGAACATACTTCAAAAATTGGTGCTCTCTACAAACCGGTTAAGGGTTTGGGACCTGCAGGTGCTGCCTACACCTGTGTGCGTTGCAGTCGTGCCTGTTGCCACTGAGCAAAACGGGGAGAGCTGCTTTGTCGAACGCGGCGTGTTAAAGCACGTGCCACTGCCTGGAAGAAAAGCACGGACTTCTTCCCTCGTGTGGGACTTCTTCCCTAGCGATCTGTGGTTTACCTGATGGTTTCCCATAAGCTGTGAATGTTTAAAAGAAAAAAAAAAAAAACAAAACCAAAACCCAACCCCAGCGTTGAGAGTGGTGAGGCAGATCCTCACCTGGGGACTCAGAATCAGCGGTGACATCACCATGCGAAGCATTGTGTGCGCTTCGGGTCGGGGCTGCTGCGAGCCTCGCAGCGGGGAGGGAGAGCGGATCCGGGGTGCCTCTGTGTCAGGCCTGTGCCCTGGTGGCTTCGTGAGCACTGAGAGTTTGACTCCTGTGTTCCCAGCTTTTGCTTGCGCACCTGCGGTGTGGCAGAGCCAGCGAGCTGCTTCCTCAGCTGGAGGAGGAAGAGGAGTGACTTCAACGTTGCCGAGGTAAAGCACAATTATTGAAAAGATTTGGCAAAGATGTGGGTTGTAGCAGCGCGGCTGCTGCAGCTGCAGCAGATCCTGGAGTATTGGAGAAGATAGAGAGGGGTTTCTTGGTGAAAAGAATGCTGTTAAAAGTGTTTTCATGCCAGAAATTAGGAGAAACGCCTCTGTTGTTTGACATCCTCTATTGACCTGGCACATTGGCATTACAGCGTACCCTGGCACGCTGTTTGTATGGAAAAAAAAGGTCTTTTAGTCAGGGCAGGCCAGAAACCTGCCTTGGCACTTCCACATCGCAGCAATGCTTACAGACCCTGCATCCTGGCTGCCAGGCCAGGATCTAAATCCGATGGTGCTGTTGGTAAACTGAAGCTCAGGAAGCGCTTCTGGGTTTTTCTGTACTTCCATGTGAATTTTTACCCTCTGAAGATGGTGTATTAAGCTATTTTTGTAACAACAACTAGGTTTAAAAGCAGTTTCAGTTTAACATCTACATGCTTGGGTGTTATTAACAGAGCTTTGTATACTGAGCTGGTGCTTGGTAGGAGAAAAACCATAAATCTTCCCTGGGAAAGTTGGACCCCCTCAGCTACATACTGCTATGAGGAAACTCAGATGTAAGAACACACTTAAATAACACATCAGCAGAGCTGTTGTGCTCCTGACCACCAAAGGCACCTTTTTCCAACACCGTCGTACTGGAAGTTGATGCAGCTGGTTCCATCCTTAACGTGGGACTGTACAGTGCTGTAAAAGAAATATTTTTTCACAGCTTTGGAGAAAGTGAAGCAGAGAAAACCCCACCTAACCACTGATACCTGGACCCCAAACTGCCACAGACTGACAGCGATGCCCACTGGATATCTCCTGCTGCCTTCTGACTGCTCCAGCAGAAGTCCCGTTTGAATTAGCCAGCAGGTCCCTCTGAGTGGCTTTGCTGAAACTCCTGCCGTAGGAAGTATCCTACGGGAGCCAAGTTGCTAAACTGATGTGTGGTTTTCCCTTAACCCCCTCAGCCCTGACTTTGCAGCTCCTGACGACACTGCCAACGTGTGCAGTGTCACCGTGTGCCAACTAGGTGCCAGCTGCCATGGTTTATAGATTGTAAAATGAGTGATTTGGGACTCGTGAGCACTGAGAACAGGTTAGCAATTGCTTAAGAGCTTTACTTGTGTCGCTCTGGGGCAGGGAGATGGGTGAAACATCTTAGGCTTGAAAGTGATTCCCTGCAGAGGGACGTGCTCAGATCTGCACAACAGATCTGTCGTTTTGGTCACCTTATTAGATCCCTGCTTGAGAGGTTGCTTGCAAGAATCGATTCCTCTTCACCTTGATGTGTCAAGCTAAAGACAAATCTGTGCCGAAGCACTGTCTGCTCAGACGAGTGCCTCAGTTCAGGATTGTTCTTGGACAGCTCCAGAAACACCAGGACGATCAGCGCCTTCAGGAACAGATTAATTGGATCTCGAGGCTGTCATAAAACAGGTCCCTGAAGTTTGAAGACTCTTCCAATAGTTTGGGCCAGCAAGGAGCAGCTGTAGCTGGCGGCTGCGGTAACTCGGGGCTCAGAGTCTCAGAGAGCGTGCTGAAAGGTGACCCCCCGCTGGCTGCTGGAGGAAGCTGAGGCAGCGTTCAGCTCTAACCTTTGCCTTCTTGGCTGTCATCTTTGCACTCCTGCTGTCAGTGGGTGTTGAGTGTCCTTCCCCCCAGCCTCAGCACGTGCCCTCAGATGTAGGCAGCGTTTAGCAGCTAGAATTCACTCCAATATAAAGAGTACAAATCATGCGTTTTCTGCTTTTGCTTTGGAACTCTTAGCTTGAGGTTTTCCTGCAGGCCATGAGGTTTCTTGCAGCAGCAGGGATGAGTTCTGTTAGCAAGAGGCTGTTCTGTGCTTCGACTGTGGGAAGATGAATGGTTACCCGTGCACCGTTAAATAGAACTTGACACCTAGCACACCGCACTTGCAGCCTGTGGGGTGCTTTAACAAGCAGGTAAATCAGCAGAGGCTGTTTTGCAGCCGGGGTGATGCTGGGTGATTAAAAAGCAGGGGCAGAACAAGGAGTTTCTAGTGTTTGTTCTTGCTTGTCATCTGACTCTCCACTTCCACTGTTCGTTAGAAAAAAGAACAAAAACAAAACAAAACAAAACAAAACAAAAAAAAACAAGGGGTAAGCATCTTAATATCTTTATTATAAATGGAAGGCACAAAACAGACCAGCTACAGAGACTGTCCAAGAGAAATACTTGGTGCTTTATAAACAAACAAGGAAGTACCCTTAGGTGGGTGTGATAATCCTCCTCTAATGCGTTTTTGGAGTGCAAAAATAGATTTGTTCTTGCTCTTCTCTCCAGGACAAAGGCAGAATAGGCAACTGCAAAGTTAGACCAGGGAGGTCAGTTTGTTCCATACTGAGAAAGACAAGCCTGTAAAACAAACTAGACAGATTTTCTTGGTACTATTCATCTTCCTTCAGCAAAGGCAAAGCTTATGACACTTGTTGGTGTGTGTATATATATTTATCCAGTGCTCTCACAACAAAATTTTGATTTGAAGAGGGCACACAGATCTGATTTTTTTTTTTCTTTTCCAGTAACTAGTATAATAAGCACTGGTATTTTTGTATAAAAACAGAAAAATACAAAACAAAAGACTGAATATTATGTGGTATGCATGACATTAAAAAAAATGGTGGTTTCAAAGCAATATGTACCCTGGTGTGTTTGCCATATCCTAGAGTCCAGCTTAAAGTGCATCTGATCTGTATTGCATTTTGATATTAATCTCTGTGTACAATGTTTTGCATGTAATTTATATAGTTCTTGGGAGAAAAAAAAAAAAAAGAATGAATTGTCAGTTAGCTTCTTCTGAGAAAACAGACTCCAAGCAGAGATATTACTCAAATCAGAAGTGGACGAGCAGTTGAGGGGTGGGAAAAGGGATACATATACAAAATTTAAAAATAAATAAATAAATAAATAAAACATGCTGGGGGTGGGGGAGAAGGGAAATGGTTTTGAATCAATAAAGCTTTGGCTGTTGAGCAGAAACAATGCGCGAGTGCATCCAGAGAATAAAATGTGCCCACATGTAACTGTGACGTCCTCAGTGTGTCCACCAGCTTGTGAAATCAATCCCACATCTTCTCGTGGTGCTGGATGAATGGCTGAGCTTCCCATCTGAGCAAGGCAGAGCGTGCAAGTAGGGCCTGCAGGGTGGAAAGAGGGATGGGGCTCAAGAAGCAAGCCCACTGCTATGACAGAGTCACTATAGGCAGTGTGGGTTTTCTCTCTATGCAAGCCTCATTATTCAGAGGCAGAGTATGGCTTCGTCCATTCAAGGTCCAGAATCAGTTGTCAAATGCTAGCCAAAGCCAGTGGCTCCTGGGCTATGTGACAAACTAACCCTAGAGCAAAAACCCTCCTTGTCCTCTTACCTGGTGCCCTTTCTGCGATGCCTTTAGGGTGAGTCAAGGCTATGATCTCCACCTTCTGGGGCTGGTGTTTGAGCTATGTCCTACCTCAGTGCTGAGACTCTTTTGCCTCTGTAGAGGCCCTTTGCCATGACACGAGTGACGATGAGAACTAAAATCAACTAGCCTCTGAAACGTTCTTGTTCCCAAGCACAGCTTTTTCACTGGATTGCTTGAACTCCTAGTTTTTGGCCGAGAAGCTATTGTTTCTCTGTGCCTTTAATAAGAGGCTTTCTCTGGAGCCAAGTCAGGATGGCAAGATTGAGCTGGGCAAGGCTATCGAGGAGGAAATTCAATCTTCCCAGCTGGGTGTCTGACCCTTGGAGCCCGGGCCAACTGATCTGAAGCGGCTGTAAAAGCTTTATTTCACAGCATCGCTGTCTTCCCTGCTCGCATTCTAGGCACGGTGTTTCTGCTGACAGCATCTTCCACCTCCTCAGCAGAAGCTGCTTCTGTCTTTAAACGTAGTACAGGCTGGACGCAAAGAAAGAAACTGCTAGCGGTGCTTTTAGCTATTTAAATGGGGAGAAAAACAGCCACTGTTTCTTTCTTTGTCCAGGGCAGCCACGAATGCTTGTGTGACGTGGGCTCCTCTCCCACGTCCTTAATTGCCAAGCCGATAGCGGCTCTGGTGACGTGTCCCATGGGTGTCTGCGCAGTGACGGGGCTGCCTCACCCCTGTGTACCCCAGGACAGACATTTGGGGGGCTCTTTGCTGCTACCACAGGGCGCAACCTGCAGGTCCTGGGGCAGGCAGGATGAGTGCTGCTGGGCCCGGAGGGTAGGCCTGGCCTGAGAGGAGACAGTAAAGGAGGCAGGTTTGGGGCTTAAAGCAGGCTTGTCCTGCCCCAGCCTTCTCCAGAACCTGTGTGCCTGGCTCTGGAAAGCCGTGACAAGACATAAAATGACTCGCAGCTTGCCAAGAGAGCTGCGGTGGTGGAGGAATGGCCGCCTCAAGGGGCTGAGGCCAGGCACCATCACGGGCAGGACTCGAGAGACGAGGCACGATCTTGGCACAGACAGAGAAGGGAAGGGGAAGCACTGCTCTGCTGGCCCTGAGCGGTGCAGCCCCAGGAGAAAAGAAAAATCTGTGTTTCCTTCCGCTGATGTCCACGCTGAAGGTGCAGAAGGGTTCCGTGCTGTTGCTTGGGTCAGCCTTGTTGCCAGGTTGGGAATGGTTAGCCTCCCGGTGCTTCGGTGCTGTTGGGCTGCACTCAGAGTGTGAGCTCTGGGCGTTATTTCTCAACTACTGCGTTATTGGAGCGTACAGACCCGAGATATTCTGCGGATAGGTGATTTAAGCCACGTCAGAAACACCGCTGTGGCATGTGCCAGCGTCGGACGCCCGTTCGACTGATCGGGCGGAGCAGGTGAATTGAATTTGGTGCTGGATGGCAAGGTGGTGTTGGGAGAAGAGCTAGGCTAAGGAGAGCTTCCTCTTGCTCTACCCCTTCCCATCTCAAATGGCCGCTTCCTGGGGAGATGGGTTCGTTGGGAGGTTAACTACAACGTTACAGTGAGGATGAGGAATCCTCTTTAGTCCCGTAGGTATTTGCTGCCAGGCGGCAGCGTTGATTTCAGAAATTGTATTTCAAAAGGGAAAAAGAAAGGAAATCTGTATTCTTTGACATACTCTCTTTTCTCGGAGAGTAGATGTAGGAGCTTCAGCAGTGCCCTTCCTCCAGAAACGATTCCCAGTGTCTGCTCAGACACTGAGGAGGAAAATGGAGGAGAGCCACCCGCTATAAATAAAGGAAAGAAGGGGTCATGGATTAAGGGAGAGCCACTACTTCAAAAATTGGTGCTCTCTACAAACCGGTTAAGGGTTTGGGACCTGCAGGTGCTGCCTACACCTGTGTGCGTTGCAGTCGTGCCTGTTGCCACTGAGCAAAACGGGGAGAGCTGCTTTGTCGAACGCGGCGTGTTAAAGCACGTGCCACTGCCTGGAAGAAAAGCACGGACTTCTTCCCTCGTGTGGGACTTCTTCCCTAGCGATCTGTGGTTTACCTGATGGTTTCCCATAAGCTGTGAATGTTTAAAAGAAAAAAAAAAAAAAACAAAACCAAAACCCAACCCCAGCGTTGAGAGTGGTGAGGCAGATCCTCACCTGGGGACTCAGAATCAGCGGTGACATCACCATGCGAAGCATTGTGTGCGCTTCGGGTCGGGGCTGCCGCGAGCCTCGCAGCGGGGAGGGAGAGCGGATCCGGGGTGCCTCTGTGTCAGGCCTGTGCCCTGGTGGCTTCGTGAGCACTGAGAGTTTGACTCCTGTGTTCCCAGCTTTTGCTTGCGCACCTGCGGTGTGGCAGAGCCAGCGAGCTGCTTCCTCAGCTGGAGGAGGAAGAGGAGTGACTTCAACGTTGCCGAGGTAAAGCACAATTATTGAAAAGATTTGGCAAAGATGTGGGTTGTAGCAGCGCGGCTGCTGCAGCTGCAGCAGATCCTGGAGTATTGGAGAAGATAGAGAGGGGTTTCTTGGTGAAAAGAATGCTGTTAAAAGTGTTTTCATGCCAGAAATTAGGAGAAACGCCTCTGTTGTTTGACATCCTCTATTGACCTGGCACATTGGCATTACAGCGTACCCTGGCACGCTGTTTGTATGGAAAAAAAAGGTCTTTTAGTCAGGGCAGGCCAGAAACCTGCCTTGGCACTTCCACATCGCAGCAATGCTTACAGACCCTGCATCCTGGCTGCCAGGCCAGGATCTAAATCCGATGGTGCTGTTGGTAAACTGAAGCTCAGGAAGCGCTTCTGGGTTTTTCTGTACTTCCATGTGAATTTTTACCCTCTGAAGATGGTGTATTAAGCTATTTTTGTAACAACAACTAGGTTTAAAAGCAGTTTCAGTTTAACATCTACATGCTTGGGTGTTATTAACAGAGCTTTGTATACTGAGCTGGTGCTTGGTAGGAGAAAAACCATAAATCTTCCCTGGGAAAGTTGGACCCCCTCAGCTACATACTGCTATGAGGAAACTCAGATGTAAGAACACACTTAAATAACACATCAGCAGAGCTGTTGTGCTCCTGACCACCAAAGGCACCTTTTTCCAACACCGTCGTACTGGAAGTTGATGCAGCTGGTTCCATCCTTAACGTGGGACTGTACAGTGCTGTAAAAGAAATATTTTTTCACAGCTTTGGAGAAAGTGAAGCAGAGAAAACCCCACCTAACCACTGATACCTGGACCCCAAACTGCCACAGACTGACAGCGATGCCCACTGGATATCTCCTGCTGCCTTCTGACTGCTCCAGCAGAAGTCCCGTTTGAATTAGCCAGCAGGTCCCTCTGAGTGGCTTTGCTGAAACTCCTGCCGTAGGAAGTATCCTACGGGAGCCAAGTTGCTAAACTGATGTGTGGTTTTCCCTTAACCCCCTCAGCCCTGACTTTGCAGCTCCTGACGACACTGCCAACGTGTGCAGTGTCACCGTGTGCCAACTAGGTGCCAGCTGCCATGGTTTATAGATTGTAAAATGAGTGATTTGGGACTCGTGAGCACTGAGAACAGGTTAGCAATTGCTTAAGAGCTTTACTTGTGTCGCTCTGGGGCAGGGAGATGGGTGAAACATCTTAGGCTTGAAAGTGATTCCCTGCAGAGGGACGTGCTCAGATCTGCACAACAGATCTGTCGTTTTGGTCACCTTATTAGATCCCTGCTTGAGAGGTTGCTTGCAAGAATCGATTCCTCTTCACCTTGATGTGTCAAGCTAAAGACAAATCTGTGCCGAAGCACTGTCTGCTCAGACGAGTGCCTCAGTTCAGGATTGTTCTTGGACAGCTCCAGAAACACCAGGACGATCAGCGCCTTCAGGAACAGATTAATTGGATCTCGAGGCTGTCATAAAACAGGTCCCTGAAGTTTGAAGACTCTTCCAATAGTTTGGGCCAGCAAGGAGCAGCTGTAGCTGGCGGCTGCGGTAACTCGGGGCTCAGAGTCTCAGAGAGCGTGCTGAAAGGTGACCCCCCGCTGGCTGCTGGAGGAAGCTGAGGCAGCGTTCAGCTCTAACCTTTGCCTTCTTGGCTGTCATCTTTGCACTCCTGCTGTCAGTGGGTGTTGAGTGTCCTTCCCCCCAGCCTCAGCACGTGCCCTCAGATGTAGGCAGCGTTTAGCAGCTAGAATTCACTCCAATATAAAGAGTACAAATCATGCGTTTTCTGCTTTTGCTTTGGAACTCTTAGCTTGAGGTTTTCCTGCAGGCCATGAGGTTTCTTGCAGCAGCAGGGATGAGTTCTGTTAGCAAGAGGCTGTTCTGTGCTTCGACTGTGGGAAGATGAATGGTTACCCGTGCACCGTTAAATAGAACTTGACACCTAGCACACCGCACTTGCAGCCTGTGGGGTGCTTTAACAAGCAGGTAAATCAGCAGAGGCTGTTTTGCAGCCGGGGTGATGCTGGGTGATTAAAAAGCAGGGGCAGAACAAGGAGTTTCTAGTGTTTGTTCTTGCTTGTCATCTGACTCTCCACTTCCACTGTTCGTTAGAAAAAAGAACAAAAACAAAACAAAACAAAACAAAACAAAAAAAAACAAGGGGTAAGCATCTTAATATCTTTATTATAAATGGAAGGCACAAAACAGACCAGCTACAGAGACTGTCCAAGAGAAATACTTGGTGCTTTATAAACAAACAAGGAAGTACCCTTAGGTGGGTGTGATAATCCTCCTCTAATGCGTTTTTGGAGTGCAAAAATAGATTTGTTCTTGCTCTTCTCTCCAGGACAAAGGCAGAATAGGCAACTGCAAAGTTAGACCAGGGAGGTCAGTTTGTTCCATACTGAGAAAGACAAGCCTGTAAAACAAACTAGACAGATTTTCTTGGTACTATTCATCTTCCTTCAGCAAAGGCAAAGCTTATGACACTTGTTGGTGTGTGTATATATATTTATCCAGTGCTCTCACAACAAAATTTTGATTTGAAGAGGGCACACAGATCTGATTTTTTTTTTTTCTTTTCCAGTAACTAGTATAATAAGCACTGGTATTTTTGTATAAAAACAGAAAAATACAAAACAAAAGACTGAATATTATGTGGTATGCATGACATTAAAAAAAAATGGTGGTTTCAAAGCAATATGTACCCTGGTGTGTTTGCCATATCCTAGAGTCCAGCTTAAAGTGCATCTGATCTGTATTGCATTTTGATATTAATCTCTGTGTACAATGTTTTGCATGCAATTTATATAGTTCTTGGGAGAAAAAAAAAAAAAAAAGAATGAATTGTCAGTTAGCTTCTTCTGAGAAAACAGACTCCAAGCAGAGATATTACTCAAATCAGAAGTGGACGAGCAGTTGAGGGGTGGGAAAAGGGATACATATACAAAATTTAAAAATAAATAAATAAATAAATAAAACATGCTGGGGGTGGGGGAGAAGGGAAATGGTTTTGAATCAATAAAGCTTTGGCTGTTGAGCAGAAACAATGCGCGAGTGCATCCAGAGAATAAAATGTGCCCACATGTAACTGTGACGTCCTCAGTGTGTCCACCAGCTTGTGAAATCAATCCCACATCTTCTCGTGGTGCTGGATGAATGGCTGAGCTTCCCATCTGAGCAAGGCAGAGCGTGCAAGTAGGGCCTGCAGGGTGGAAAGAGGGATGGGGCTCAAGAAGCAAGCCCACTGCTATGACAGAGTCCCTATAGGCAGTGTGGGTTTTCTCTCTATGCAAGCCTCATTATTCAGAGGCAGAGTATGGCTTCGTCCATTCAAGGTCCAGAATCAGTTGTCAAATGCTAGCCAAAGCCAGTGGCTCCTGGGCTATGTGACAAACTAACCCTAGAGCAAAAACCCTCCTTGTCCTCTTACCTGGTGCCCTTTCTGCGATGCCTTTAGGGTGAGTCAAGGCTATGATCTCCACCTTCTGGGGCTGGTGTTTGAGCTATGTCCTACCTCAGTGCTGAGACTCTTTTGCCTCTGTAGAGGCCCTTTGCCATGACACGAGTGACGATGAGAACTAAAATCAACTAGCCTCTGAAACGTTCTTGTTCCCAAGCACAGCTTTTTCACTGGATTGCTTGAACTCCTAGTTTTTGGCCGAGAAGCTATTGTTTCTCTGTGCCTTTAATAAGAGGCTTTCTCTGGAGCCAAGTCAGGATGGCAAGATTGAGCTGGGCAAGGCTATCGAGGAGGAAATTCAATCTTCCCAGCTGGGTGTCTGACCCTTGGAGCCCGGGCCAACTGATCTGAAGCGGCTGTAAAAGCTTTATTTCACAGCATCGCTGTCTTCCCTGCTCGCATTCTAGGCACGGTGTTTCTGCTGACAGCATCTTCCACCTCCTCAGCAGAAGCTGCTTCTGTCTTTAAACGTAGTACAGGCTGGACGCAAAGAAAGAAACTGCTAGCGGTGCTTTTAGCTATTTAAATGGGGAGAAAAACAGCCACTGTTTCTTTCTTTGTCCAGGGCAGCCACGAATGCTTGTGTGACGTGGGCTCCTCTCCCACGTCCTTAATTGCCAAGCCGATAGCGGCTCTGGTGACGTGTCCCATGGGTGTCTGTGCAGTGACGGGGCTGCCTCACCCCTGTGTACCCCAGGACAGACATTTGGGGGGCTCTTTGCTGCTACCACAGGGCGCAACCTGCGGGTCCTGGGGCAGGCAGGATGAGTGCTGCTGGGCCCGGAGGGTAGGCCTGGCCTGAGAGGAGACAGTAAAGGAGGCAGGTTTGGGGCTTAAAGCAGGCTTGTCCTGCCCCAGCCTTCTCCAGAACCTGTGTGCCTGGCTCTGGAAAGCCGTGACAAGACATAAAATGACTCGCAGCTTGCCAAGAGAGCTGTGGTGGTGGAGGAATGGCCGCCTCAAGGGGCTGAGGCCAGGCATCATCACGGGCAGGACTCGAGAGACGAGGCACGATCTTGGCACAGACAGAGAAGGGAAGGGGAAGCACTGCTCTGCTGGCCCTGAGCGGTGCAGCCCCAGGAGAAAAGAAAAATCTGTGTTTCCTTCCGCTGATGTCCACGCTGAAGGTGCAGAAGGGTTCCGTGCTGTTGCTTGGGTCAGCCTTGTTGCCAGGTTGGGAATGTTTAGCCTCCCGGTGCTTCGGTGCTGTTGGGCTGCACTCAGAGTGTGAGCTCTGGGCGTTATTTCTCAACTACTGCGTTATCGGAGCGTACAGACCCGAGATATTCTGCGGATAGGTGATTTAAGCCACGTCAGAAACACCGCTGTGGCATGTGCCAGCGTCGGACGCCCGTTCGACTGATCGGGCGGAGCAGGTGAATTGAATTTGGTGCTGGATGGCAAGGTGGTGTTGGGAGAAGAGCTAGGCTAAGGAGAGCTTCCTCTTGCTCTACCCCTTCCCATCTCAAATGGCCGCTTCCTGGGGAGATGGGTTCGTTGGGAGGTTAACTACAACGTTACAGTGAGGATGAGGAATCCTCTTTAGTCCCGTAGGTATTTGCTGCCAGGCGGCAGCGTTGATTTCAGAAATTGTATTTCAAAAGGGAAAAAGAAAGGAAATCTGTATTCTTTGACATACTCTCTTTTCTCGGAGAGTAGATGTAGGAGCTTCAGCAGTGCCCTTCCTCCAGAAACGATTCCCAGTGTCTGCTCAGACACTGAGGAGGAAAATGGAGGAGAGCCACCCGCTATAAATAAAGGAAAGAAGGGGTCATGGATTAAGGGAGAGCCACTACTTCAAAAATTGGTGCTCTCTACAAACCGGTTAAGGGTTTGGGACCTGCAGGTGCTGCCTACACCTGTGTGCGTTGCAGTCGTGCCTGTTGCCACTGAGCAAAACGGGGAGAGCTGCTTTGTCGAACGCGGCGTGTTAAAGCACGTGCCGCTGCCTGGAAGAAAAGCACGGACTTCTTCCCTCGTGTGGGACTTCTTCCCTAGCGATCTGTGGTTTACCTGATGGTTTCCCATAAGCTGTGAATGTTTAAAAGAAAAAAAAAAAAACAAAACCAAAACCCAACCCCAGCGTTGAGAGTGGTGAGGCAGATCCTCACCTGGGGACTCAGAATCAGCGGTGACATCACCATGCGAAGCATTGTGTGCGCTTCGGGTCGGGGCTGCCGCGAGCCTCGCAGCGGGGAGGGAGAGCGGATCCGGGGTGCCTCTGTGTCAGGCCTGTGCCCTGGTGGCTTCGTGAGCACTGAGAGTTTGACTCCTGTGTTCCCAGCTTTTGCTTGCGCACCTGCGGTGTGGCAGAGCCAGCGAGCTGCTTCCTCAGCTGGAGGAGGAAGAGGAGTGACTTCAACGTTGCCGAGGTAAAGCACAATTATTGAAAAGATTTGGCAAAGATGTGGGTTGTAGCAGCGCGGCTGCTGCAGCTGCAGCAGATCCTGGAGTATTGGAGAAGATAGAGAGGGGTTTCTTGGTGAAAAGAATGCTGTTAAAAGTGTTTTCATGCCAGAAATTAGGAGAAACGCCTCTGTTGTTTGACATCCTCTATTGACCTGGCACATTGGCATTACAGCGTACCCTGGCACGCTGTTTGTATGGAAAAAAAAGGTCTTTTAGTCAGGGCAGGCCAGAAACCTGCCTTGGCACTTCCACATCGCAGCAATGCTTACAGACCCTGCATCCTGGCTGCCAGGCCAGGATCTAAATCCGATGGTGCTGTTGGTAAACTGAAGCTCAGGAAGCGCTTCTGGGTTTTTCTGTACTTCCATGTGAATTTTTACCCTCTGAAGATGGTGTATTAAGCTATTTTTGTAACAACAACTAGGTTTAAAAGCAGTTTCAGTTTAACATCTACATGCTTGGGTGTTATTAACAGAGCTTTGTATACTGAGCTGGTGCTTGGTAGGAGAAAAACCATAAATCTTCCCTGGGAAAGTTGGACCCCCTCAGCTACATACTGCTATGAGGAAACTCAGATGTAAGAACACACTTAAATAACACATCAGCAGAGCTGTTGTGCTCCTGACCACCAAAGGCACCTTTTTCCAACACCGTCGTACTGGAAGTTGATGCAGCTGGTTCCATCCTTAACGTGGGACTGTACAGTGCTGTAAAAGAAATATTTTTTCACAGCTTTGGAGAAAGTGAAGCAGAGAAAACCCCACCTAACCACTGATACCTGGACCCCAAACTGCCACAGACTGACAGCGATGCCCACTGGATATCTCCTGCTGCCTTCTGACTGCTCCAGCAGAAGTCCCGTTTGAATTAGCCAGCAGGTCCCTCTGAGTGGCTTTGCTGAAACTCCTGCCGTAGGAAGTATCCTACGGGAGCCAAGTTGCTAAACTGATGTGTGGTTTTCCCTTAACCCCCTCAGCCCTGACTTTGCAGCTCCTGACGACACTGCCAACGTGTGCAGTGTCACCGTGTGCCAACTAGGTGCCAGCTGCCATGGTTTATAGATTGTAAAATGAGTGATTTGGGACTCGTGAGCACTGAGAACAGGTTAGCAATTGCTTAAGAGCTTTACTTGTGTCGCTCTGGGGCAGGGAGATGGGTGAAACATCTTAGGCTTGAAAGTGATTCCCTGCAGAGGGACGTGCTCAGATCTGCACAACAGATCTGTCGTTTTGGTCACCTTATTAGATCCCTGCTTGAGAGGTTGCTTGCAAGAATCGATTCCTCTTCACCTTGATGTGTCAAGCTAAAGACAAATCTGTGCCGAAGCACTGTCTGCTCAGACGAGTGCCTCAGTTCAGGATTGTTCTTGGACAGCTCCAGAAACACCAGGACGATCAGCGCCTTCAGGAACAGATTAATTGGATCTCGAGGCTGTCATAAAACAGGTCCCTGAAGTTTGAAGACTCTTCCAATAGTTTGGGCCAGCAAGGAGCAGCTGTAGCTGGCGGCTGCGGTAACTCGGGGCTCAGAGTCTCAGAGAGCGTGCTGAAAGGTGACCCCCCGCTGGCTGCTGGAGGAAGCTGAGGCAGCGTTCAGCTCTAACCTTTGCCTTCTTGGCTGTCATCTTTGCACTCCTGCTGTCAGTGGGTGTTGAGTGTCCTTCCCCCCAGCCTCAGCACGTGCCCTCAGATGTAGGCAGCGTTTAGCAGCTAGAATTCACTCCAATATAAAGAGTACAAATCATGCGTTTTCTGCTTTTGCTTTGGAACTCTTAGCTTGAGGTTTTCCTGCAGGCCATGAGGTTTCTTGCAGCAGCAGGGATGAGTTCTGTTAGCAAGAGGCTGTTCTGTGCTTCGACTGTGGGAAGATGAATGGTTACCCGTGCACCGTTAAATAGAACTTGACACCTAGCACACCGCACTTGCAGCCTGTGGGGTGCTTTAACAAGCAGGTAAATCAGCAGAGGCTGTTTTGCAGCCGGGGTGATGCTGGGTGATTAAAAAGCAGGGGCAGAACAAGGAGTTTCTAGTGTTTGTTCTTGCTTGTCATCTGACTCTCCACTTCCACTGTTCGTTAGAAAAAAGAACAAAAACAAAACAAAACAAAACAAAACAAAAAAAAACAAGGGGTAAGCATCTTAATATCTTTATTATAAATGGAAGGCACAAAACAGACCAGCTACAGAGACTGTCCAAGAGAAATACTTGGTGCTTTATAAACAAACAAGGAAGTACCCTTAGGTGGGTGTGATAATCCTCCTCTAATGCGTTTTTGGAGTGCAAAAATAGATTTGTTCTTGCTCTTCTCTCCAGGACAAAGGCAGAATAGGCAACTGCAAAGTTAGACCAGGGAGGTCAGTTTGTTCCATACTGAGAAAGACAAGCCTGTAAAACAAACTAGACAGATTTTCTTGGTACTATTCATCTTCCTTCAGCAAAGGCAAAGCTTATGACACTTGTTGGTGTGTGTATATATATTTATCCAGTGCTCTCACAACAAAATTTTGATTTGAAGAGGGCACACAGATCTGATTTTTTTTTTTCTTTTCCAGTAACTAGTATAATAAGCACTGGTATTTTTGTATAAAAACAGAAAAATACAAAACAAAAGACTGAATATTATGTGGTATGCATGACATTAAAAAAAAATGGTGGTTTCAAAGCAATATGTACCCTGGTGTGTTTGCCATATCCTAGAGTCCAGCTTAAAGTGCATCTGATCTGTATTGCATTTTGATATTAATCTCTGTGTACAATGTTTTGCATGTAATTTATATAGTTCTTGGGAGAAAAAAAAAAAAAAAAAGAATGAATTGTCAGTTAGCTTCTTCTGAGAAAACAGACTCCAAGCAGAGATATTACTCAAATCAGAAGTGGACGAGCAGTTGAGGGGTGGGAAAAGGGATACATATACAAAATTTAAAAATAAATAAATAAATAAATAAAACATGCTGGGGGTGGGGGAGAAGGGAAATGGTTTTGAATCAATAAAGCTTTGGCTGTTGAGCAGAAACAATGCGCGAGTGCATCCAGAGAATAAAATGTGCCCACATGTAACTGTGACGTCCTCAGTGTGTCCACCAGCTTGTGAAATCAATCCCACATCTTCTCGTGGTGCTGGATGAATGGCTGAGCTTCCCATCTGAGCAAGGCAGAGCGTGCAAGTAGGGCCTGCAGGGTGGAAAGAGGGATGGGGCTCAAGAAGCAAGCCCACTGCTATGACAGAGTCCCTATAGGCAGTGTGGGTTTTCTCTCTATGCAAGCCTCATTATTCAGAGGCAGAGTATGGCTTCGTCCATTCAAGGTCCAGAATCAGTTGTCAAATGCTAGCCAAAGCCAGTGGCTCCTGGGCTATGTGACAAACTAACCCTAGAGCAAAAACCCTCCTTGTCCTCTTACCTGGTGCCCTTTCTGCGATGCCTTTAGGGTGAGTCAAGGCTATGATCTCCACCTTCTGGGGCTGGTGTTTGAGCTATGTCCTACCTCAGTGCTGAGACTCTTTTGCCTCTGTAGAGGCCCTTTGCCATGACACGAGTGACGATGAGAACTAAAATCAACTAGCCTCTGAAACGTTCTTGTTCCCAAGCACAGCTTTTTCACTGGATTGCTTGAACTCCTAGTTTTTGGCCGAGAAGCTATTGTTTCTCTGTGCCTTTAATAAGAGGCTTTCTCTGGAGCCAAGTCAGGATGGCAAGATTGAGCTGGGCAAGGCTATCGAGGAGGAAATTCAATCTTCCCAGCTGGGTGTCTGACCCTTGGAGCCCGGGCCAACTGATCTGAAGCAGCTGTAAAAGCTTTATTTCACAGCATCGCTGTCTTCCCTGCTCGCATTCTAGGCACGGTGTTTCTGCTGACAGCATCTTCCACCTCCTCAGCAGAAGCTGCTTCTGTCTTTAAACGTAGTACAGGCTGGACGCAAAGAAAGAAACTGCTAGCGGTGCTTTTAGCTATTTAAATGGGGAGAAAAACAGCCACTGTTTCTTTCTTTGTCCAGGGCAGCCACGAATGCTTGTGTGACGTGGGCTCCTCTCCCACGTCCTTAATTGCCAAGCCGATAGCGGCTCTGGTGATGTGTCCCATGGGTGTCTGCGCAGTGACGGGGCTGCCTCACCCCTGTGTACCCCAGGACAGACATTTGGGGGGCTCTTTGCTGCTACCACAGGGCGCAACCTGCGGGTCCTGGGGCAGGCAGGATGAGTGCTGCTGGGCCCGGAGGGTAGGCCTGGCCTGAGAGGAGACAGTAAAGGAGGCAGGTTTGGGGCTTAAAGCAGGCTTGTCCTGCCCCAGCCTTCTCCAGAACCTGTGTGCCTGGCTCTGGAAAGCCGTGACAAGACATAAAATGACTCGCAGCTTGCCAAGAGAGCTGCGGTGGTGGAGGAATGGCCGCCTCAAGGGGCTGAGGCCAGGCACCATCATGGGCAGGACTCGAGAGACGAGGCACGATCTTGGCACAGACAGAGAAGGGAAGGGGAAGCACTGCTCTGCTGGCCCTGAGCGGTGCAGCCCCAGGAGAAAAGAAAAATCTGTGTTTCCTTCCGCTGATGTCCACGCTGAAGGTGCAGAAGGGTTCCGTGCTGTTGCTTGGGTCAGCCTTGTTGCCAGGTTGGGAATGTTTAGCCTCCCGGTGCTTCGGTGCTGTTGGGCTGCACTCAGAGTGTGAGCTCTGGGCGTTATTTCTCAACTACTGCATTATTGGAGCGTACAGACCCGAGATATTCTGCGGATAGGTGATTTAAGCCACGTCAGAAACACCGCTGTGGCATGTGCCAGCGTCGGACGCCCGTTCGACTGATCGGGCGGAGCAGGTGAATTGAATTTGGTGCTGGATGGCAAGGTGGTGTTGGGAGAAGAGCTAGGCTAAGGAGAGCTTCCTCTTGCTCTACCCCTTCCCATCTCAAATGGCCGCTTCCTGGGGAGATGGGTTCGTTGGGAGGTTAACTACAACGTTACAGTGAGGATGAGGAATCCTCTTTAGTCCCGTAGGTATTTGCTGCCAGGCGGCAGCGTTGATTTCAGAAATTGTATTTCAAAAGGGAAAAAGAAAGGAAATCTGTATTCTTTGACATACTCTCTTTTCTCGGAGAGTAGATGTAGGAGCTTCAGCAGTGCCCTTCCTCCAGAAACGATTCCCAGTGTCTGCTCAGACACTGAGGAGGAAAATGGAGGAGAGCCACCCGCTATAAATAAAGGAAAGAAGGGGTCATGGATTAAGGGAGAGCCACTACTTCAAAAATTGGTGCTCTCTACAAACCGGTTAAGGGTTTGGGACCTGCAGGTGCTGCCTACACCTGTGTGCGTTGCAGTCGTGCCTGTTGCCACTGAGCAAAACGGGGAGAGCTGCTTTGTCGAACGCGGCGTGTTAAAGCACGTGCCGCTGCCTGGAAGAAAAGCACGGACTTCTTCCCTCGTGTGGGACTTCTTCCCTAGCGATCTGTGGTTTACCTGATGGTTTCCCATAAGCTGTGAATGTTTAAAAGAAAAAAAAAAAAAAAACAAAACCAAAACCCAACCCCAGCGTTGAGAGTGGTGAGGCAGATCCTCACCTGGGGACTCAGAATCAGCGGTGACATCACCATGCGAAGCATTGTGTGCGCTTCGGGTCGGGGCTGCTGCGAGCCTCGCAGCGGGGAGGGAGAGCGGATCCGGGGTGCCTCTGTGTCAGGCCTGTGCCCTGGTGGCTTCGTGAGCACTGAGAGTTTGACTCCTGTGTTCCCAGCTTTTGCTTGCGCACCTGCGGTGTGGCAGAGCCAGCGAGCTGCTTCCTCAGCTGGAGGAGGAAGAGGAGTGACTTCAACGTTGCCGAGGTAAAGCACAATTATTGAAAAGATTTGGCAAAGATGTGGGTTGTAGCAGCGCGGCTGCTGCAGCTGCAGCAGATCCTGGAGTATTGGAGAAGATAGAGAGGGGTTTCTTGGTGAAAAGAATGCTGTTAAAAGTGTTTTCATGCCAGAAATTAGGAGAAACGCCTCTGTTGTTTGACATCCTCTATTGACCTGGCACATTGGCATTACAGCGTACCCTGGCACGCTGTTTGTATGGAAAAAAAAGGTCTTTTAGTCAGGGCAGGCCAGAAACCTGCCTTGGCACTTCCACATCGCAGCAATGCTTACAGACCCTGCATCCTGGCTGCCAGGCCAGGATCTAAATCCGATGGTGCTGTTGGTAAACTGAAGCTCAGGAAGCGCTTCTGGGTTTTTCTGTACTTCCATGTGAATTTTTACCCTCTGAAGATGGTGTATTAAGCTGTTTTTGTAACAACAACTAGGTTTAAAAGCAGTTTCAGTTTAACATCTACATGCTTGGGTGTTATTAACAGAGCTTTGTATACTGAGCTGGTGCTTGGTAGGAGAAAAACCATAAATCTTCCCTGGGAAAGTTGGACCCCCTCAGCTACATACTGCTATGAGGAAACTCAGATGTAAGAACACACTTAAATAACACATCAGCAGAGCTGTTGTGCTCCTGACCACCAAAGGCACCTTTTTCCAACACCGTCGTACTGGAAGTTGATGCAGCTGGTTCCATCCTTAACGTGGGACTGTACAGTGCTGTAAAAGAAATATTTTTTCACAGCTTTGGAGAAAGTGAAGCAGAGAAAACCCCACCTAACCACTGATACCTGGACCCCAAACTGCCACAGACTGACAGCGATGCCCACTGGATATCTCCTGCTGCCTTCTGACTGCTCCAGCAGAAGTCCCGTTTGAATTAGCCAGCAGGTCCCTCTGAGTGGCTTTGCTGAAACTCCTGCCGTAGGAAGTATCCTACGGGAGCCAAGTTGCTAAACTGATGTGTGGTTTTCCCTTAACCCCCTCAGCCCTGACTTTGCAGCTCCTGACGACACTGCCAACGTGTGCAGTGTCACCGTGTGCCAACTAGGTGCCAGCTGCCATGGTTTATAGATTGTAAAATGAGTGATTTGGGACTCGTGAGCACTGAGAACAGGTTAGCAATTGCTTAAGAGCTTTACTTGTGTCGCTCTGGGGCAGGGAGATGGGTGAAACATCTTAGGCTTGAAAGTGATTCCCTGCAGAGGGACGTGCTCAGATCTGCACAACAGATCTGTCGTTTTGGTCACCTTATTAGATCCCTGCTTGAGAGGTTGCTTGCAAGAATCGATTCCTCTTCACCTTGATGTGTCAAGCTAAAGACAAATCTGTGCCGAAGCACTGTCTGCTCAGACGAGTGCCTCAGTTCAGGATTGTTCTTGGACAGCTCCAGAAACACCAGGACGATCAGCGCCTTCAGGAACAGATTAATTGGATCTCGAGGCTGTCATAAAACAGGTCCCTGAAGTTTGAAGACTCTTCCAATAGTTTGGGCCAGCAAGGAGCAGCTGTAGCTGGCGGCTGCGGTAACTCGGGGCTCAGAGTCTCAGAGAGCGTGCTGAAAGGTGACCCCCCGCTGGCTGCTGGAGGAAGCTGAGGCAGCGTTCAGCTCTAACCTTTGCCTTCTTGGCTGTCATCTTTGCACTCCTGCTGTCAGTGGGTGTTGAGTGTCCTTCCCCCCAGCCTCAGCACGTGCCCTCAGATGTAGGCAGCGTTTAGCAGCTAGAATTCACTCCAATATAAAGAGTACAAATCATGCGTTTTCTGCTTTTGCTTTGGAACTCTTAGCTTGAGGTTTTCCTGCAGGCCATGAGGTTTCTTGCAGCAGCAGGGATGAGTTCTGTTAGCAAGAGGCTGTTCTGTGCTTCGACTGTGGGAAGATGAATGGTTACCCGTGCACCGTTAAATAGAACTTGACACCTAGCACACCGCACTTGCAGCCTGTGGGGTGCTTTAACAAGCAGGTAAATCAGCAGAGGCTGTTTTGCAGCCGGGGTGATGCTGGGTGATTAAAAAGCAGGGGCAGAACAAGGAGTTTCTAGTGTTTGTTCTTGCTTGTCATCTGACTCTCCACTTCCACTGTTCGTTAGAAAAAAGAACAAAAACAAAACAAAACAAAACAAAACAAAAAAAAACAAGGGGTAAGCATCTTAATATCTTTATTATAAATGGAAGGCACAAAACAGACCAGCTACAGAGACTGTCCAAGAGAAATACTTGGTGCTTTATAAACAAACAAGGAAGTACCCTTAGGTGGGTGTGATAATCCTCCTCTAATGCGTTTTTGGAGTGCAAAAATAGATTTGTTCTTGCTCTTCTCTCCAGGACAAAGGCAGAATAGGCAACTGCAAAGTTAGACCAGGGAGGTCAGTTTGTTCCATACTGAGAAAGACAAGCCTGTAAAACAAACTAGACAGATTTTCTTGGTACTATTCATCTTCCTTCAGCAAAGGCAAAGCTTATGACACTTGTTGGTGTGTGTATATATATTTATCCAGTGCTCTCACAACAAAATTTTGATTTGAAGAGGGCACACAGATCTGATTTTTTTTTTTTCTTTTCCAGTAACTAGTATAATAAGCACTGGTATTTTTGTATAAAAACAGAAAAATACAAAACAAAAGACTGAATATTATGTGGTATGCATGACATTAAAAAAAAATGGTGGTTTCAAAGCAATATGTACCCTGGTGTGTTTGCCATATCCTAGAGTCCAGCTTAAAGTGCATCTGATCTGTATTGCATTTTGATATTAATCTCTGTGTACAATGTTTTGCATGTAATTTATATAGTTCTTGGGAGAAAAAAAAAAAAAAAGAATGAATTGTCAGTTAGCTTCTTCTGAGAAAACAGACTCCAAGCAGAGATATTACTCAAATCAGAAGTGGACGAGCAGTTGAGGGGTGGGAAAAGGGATACATATACAAAATTTAAAAATAAATAAATAAATAAATAAAACATGCTGGGGGTGGGGGAGAAGGGAAATGGTTTTGAATCAATAAAGCTTTGGCTGTTGAGCAGAAACAATGCGCGAGTGCATCCAGAGAATAAAATGTGCCCACATGTAACTGTGACGTCCTCAGTGTGTCCACCAGCTTGTGAAATCAATCCCACATCTTCTCGTGGTGCTGGATGAATGGCTGAGCTTCCCATCTGAGCAAGGCAGAGCGTGCAAGTAGGGCCTGCAGGGTGGAAAGAGGGATGGGGCTCAAGAAGCAAGCCCACTGCTATGACAGAGTCCCTATAGGCAGTGTGGGTTTTCTCTCTATGCAAGCCTCATTATTCAGAGGCAGAGTATGGCTTCGTCCATTCAAGGTCCAGAATCAGTTGTCAAATGCTAGCCAAAGCCAGTGGCTCCTGGGCTATGTGACAAACTAACCCTAGAGCAAAAACCCTCCTTGTCCTCTTACCTGGTGCCCTTTCTGCGATGCCTTTAGGGTGAGTCAAGGCTATGATCTCCACCTTCTGGGGCTGGTGTTTGAGCTATGTCCTACCTCAGTGCTGAGACTCTTTTGCCTCTGTAGAGGCCCTTTGCCATGACACGAGTGACGATGAGAACTAAAATCAACTAGCCTCTGAAACGTTCTTGTTCCCAAGCACAGCTTTTTCACTGGATTGCTTGAACTCCTAGTTTTTGGCCGAGAAGCTATTGTTTCTCTGTGCCTTTAATAAGAGGCTTTCTCTGGAGCCAAGTCAGGATGGCAAGATTGAGCTGGGCAAGGCTATTGAGGAGGAAATTCAATCTTCCCAGCTGGGTGTCTGACCCTTGGAGCCCGGGCCAACTGATCTGAAGCAGCTGTAAAAGCTTTATTTCACAGCATCGCTGTCTTCCCTGCTCGCATTCTAGGCACGGTGTTTCTGCTGACAGCATCTTCCACCTCCTCAGCAGAAGCTGCTTCTGTCTTTAAACGTAGTACAGGCTGGACGCAAAGAAAGAAACTGCTAGCGGTGCTTTTAGCTATTTAAATGGGGAGAAAAACAGCCACTGTTTCTTTCTTTGTCCAGGGCAGCCACGAATGCTTGTGTGACGTGGGCTCCTCTCCCACGTCCTTAATTGCCAAGCCGATAGCGGCTCTGGTGACGTGTCCCATGGGTGTCTGCGCAGTGACGGGGCTGCCTCACCCCTGTGTACCCCAGGACAGACATTTGGGGGGCTCTTTGCTGCTACCACAGGGCGCAACCTGCGGGTCCTGGGGCAGGCAGGATGAGTGCTGCTGGGCCCGGAGGGTAGGCCTGGCCTGAGAGGAGACAGTAAAGGAGGCAGGTTTGGGGCTTAAAGCAGGCTTGTCCTGCCCCAGCCTTCTCCAGAACCTGTGTGCCTGGCTCTGGAAAGCCGTGACAAGACATAAAATGACTCGCAGCTTGCCAAGAGAGCTGCGGTGGTGGAGGAATGGCCGCCTCAAGGGGCTGAGGCCAGGCACCATCACGGGCAGGACTCGAGAGACGAGGCACGATCTTGGCACAGACAGAGAAGGGAAGGGGAAGCACTGCTCTGCTGGCCCTGAGCGGTGCAGCCCCAGGAGAAAAGAAAAATCTGTGTTTCCTTCCGCTGATGTCCACGCTGAAGGTGCAGAAGGGTTCCGTGCTGTTGCTTGGGTCAGCCTTGTTGCCAGGTTGGGAATGGTTAGCCTCCCGGTGCTTCGGTGCTGTTGGGCTGCACTCAGAGTGTGAGCTCTGGGCGTTATTTCTCAACTACTGCGTTATTGGAGCGTACAGACCCGAGATATTCTGCGGATAGGTGATTTAAGCCACGTCAGAAACACCGCTGTGGCATGTGCCAGCGTCGGACGCCCGTTCGACTGATCGGGCGGAGCAGGTGAATTGAATTTGGTGCTGGATGGCAAGGTGGTGTTGGGAGAAGAGCTAGGCTAAGGAGAGCTTCCTCTTGCTCTACCCCTTCCCATCTCAAATGGCCGCTTCCTGGGGAGATGGGTTCGTTGGGAGGTTAACTACAACGTTACAGTGAGGATGAGGAATCCTCTTTAGTCCCGTAGGTATTTGCTGCCAGGCGGCAGCGTTGATTTCAGAAATTGTATTTCAAAAGGGAAAAAGAAAGGAAATCTGTATTCTTTGACATACTCTCTTTTCTCGGAGAGTAGATGTAGGAGCTTCAGCAGTGCCCTTCCTCCAGAAACGATTCCCAGTGTCTGCTCAGACACTGAGGAGGAAAATGGAGGAGAGCCACCCGCTATAAATAAAGGAAAGAAGGGGTCATGGATTAAGGGAGAGCCACTACTTCAAAAATTGGTGCTCTCTACAAACCGGTTAAGGGTTTGGGACCTGCAGGTGCTGCCTACACCTGTGTGCGTTGCAGTCGTGCCTGTTGCCACTGAGCAAAACGGGGAGAGCTGCTTTGTCGAACGCGGCGTGTTAAAGCACGTGCCGCTGCCTGGAAGAAAAGCACGGACTTCTTCCCTCGTGTGGGACTTCTTCCCTAGCGATCTGTGGTTTACCTGATGGTTTCCCATAAGCTGTGAATGTTTAAAAGAAAAAAAAAAAAAAAACAAAACCAAAACCCAACCCCAGCGTTGAGAGTGGTGAGGCAGATCCTCACCTGGGGACTCAGAATCAGCGGTGACATCACCATGCGAAGCATTGTGTGCGCTTCGGGTCGGGGCTGCTGCGAGCCTCGCAGCGGGGAGGGAGAGCGGATCCGGGGTGCCTCTGTGTCAGGCCTGTGCCCTGGTGGCTTCGTGAGCACTGAGAGTTTGACTCCTGTGTTCCCAGCTTTTGCTTGCGCACCTGCGGTGTGGCAGAGCCAGCGAGCTGCTTCCTCAGCTGGAGGAGGAAGAGGAGTGACTTCAACGTTGCCGAGGTAAAGCACAATTATTGAAAAGATTTGGCAAAGATGTGGGTTGTAGCAGCGCGGCTGCTGCAGCTGCAGCAGATCCTGGAGTATTGGAGAAGATAGAGAGGGGTTTCTTGGTGAAAAGAATGCTGTTAAAAGTGTTTTCATGCCAGAAATTAGGAGAAACGCCTCTGTTGTTTGACATCCTCTATTGACCTGGCACATTGGCATTACAGCGTACCCTGGCACGCTGTTTGTATGGAAAAAAAAGGTCTTTTAGTCAGGGCAGGCCAGAAACCTGCCTTGGCACTTCCACATCGCAGCAATGCTTACAGACCCTGCATCCTGGCTGCCAGGCCAGGATCTAAATCCGATGGTGCTGTTGGTAAACTGAAGCTCAGGAAGCGCTTCTGGGTTTTTCTGTACTTCCATGTGAATTTTTACCCTCTGAAGATGGTGTATTAAGCTATTTTTGTAACAACAACTAGGTTTAAAAGCAGTTTCAGTTTAACATCTACATGCTTGGGTGTTATTAACAGAGCTTTGTATACTGAGCTGGTGCTTGGTAGGAGAAAAACCATAAATCTTCCCTGGGAAAGTTGGACCCCCTCAGCTACATACTGCTATGAGGAAACTCAGATGTAAGAACACACTTAAATAACACATCAGCAGAGCTGTTGTGCTCCTGACCACCAAAGGCACCTTTTTCCAACACCGTCGTACTGGAAGTTGATGCAGCTGGTTCCATCCTTAACGTGGGACTGTACAGTGCTGTAAAAGAAATATTTTTTCACAGCTTTGGAGAAAGTGAAGCAGAGAAAACCCCACCTAACCACTGATACCTGGACCCCAAACTGCCACAGACTGACAGCGATGCCCACTGGATATCTCCTGCTGCCTTCTGACTGCTCCAGCAGAAGTCCCGTTTGAATTAGCCAGCAGGTCCCTCTGAGTGGCTTTGCTGAAACTCCTGCCGTAGGAAGTATCCTACGGGAGCCAAGTTGCTAAACTGATGTGTGGTTTTCCCTTAACCCCCTCAGCCCTGACTTTGCAGCTCCTGACGACACTGCCAACGTGTGCAGTGTCACCGTGTGCCAACTAGGTGCCAGCTGCCATGGTTTATAGATTGTAAAATGAGTGATTTGGGACTCGTGAGCACTGAGAACAGGTTAGCAATTGCTTAAGAGCTTTACTTGTGTCGCTCTGGGGCAGGGAGATGGGTGAAACATCTTAGGCTTGAAAGTGATTCCCTGCAGAGGGACGTGCTCAGATCTGCACAACAGATCTGTCGTTTTGGTCACCTTATTAGATCCCTGCTTGAGAGGTTGCTTGCAAGAATCGATTCCTCTTCACCTTGATGTGTCAAGCTAAAGACAAATCTGTGCCGAAGCACTGTCTGCTCAGACGAGTGCCTCAGTTCAGGATTGTTCTTGGACAGCTCCAGAAACACCAGGACGATCAGCGCCTTCAGGAACAGATTAATTGGATCTCGAGGCTGTCATAAAACAGGTCCCTGAAGTTTGAAGACTCTTCCAATAGTTTGGGCCAGCAAGGAGCAGCTGTAGCTGGCGGCTGCGGTAACTCGGGGCTCAGAGTCTCAGAGAGCGTGCTGAAAGGTGACCCCCCGCTGGCTGCTGGAGGAAGCTGAGGCAGCGTTCAGCTCTAACCTTTGCCTTCTTGGCTGTCATCTTTGCACTCCTGCTGTCAGTGGGTGTTGAGTGTCCTTCCCCCCAGCCTCAGCACGTGCCCTCAGATGTAGGCAGCGTTTAGCAGCTAGAATTCACTCCAATATAAAGAGTACAAATCATGCGTTTTCTGCTTTTGCTTTGGAACTCTTAGCTTGAGGTTTTCCTGCAGGCCATGAGGTTTCTTGCAGCAGCAGGGATGAGTTCTGTTAGCAAGAGGCTGTTCTGTGCTTCGACTGTGGGAAGATGAATGGTTACCCGTGCACCGTTAAATAGAACTTGACACCTAGCACACCGCACTTGCAGCCTGTGGGGTGCTTTAACAAGCAGGTAAATCAGCAGAGGCTGTTTTGCAGCCGGGGTGATGCTGGGTGATTAAAAAGCAGGGGCAGAACAAGGAGTTTCTAGTGTTTGTTCTTGCTTGTCATCTGACTCTCCACTTCCACTGTTCGTTAGAAAAAAGAACAAAAACAAAACAAAACAAAACAAAACAAAAAAAAACAAGGGGTAAGCATCTTAATATCTTTATTATAAATGGAAGGCACAAAACAGACCAGCTACAGAGACTGTCCAAGAGAAATACTTGGTGCTTTATAAACAAACAAGGAAGTACCCTTAGGTGGGTGTGATAATCCTCCTCTAATGCGTTTTTGGAGTGCAAAAATAGATTTGTTCTTGCTCTTCTCTCCAGGACAAAGGCAGAATAGGCAACTGCAAAGTTAGACCAGGGAGGTCAGTTTGTTCCATACTGAGAAAGACAAGCCTGTAAAACAAACTAGACAGATTTTCTTGGTACTATTCATCTTCCTTCAGCAAAGGCAAAGCTTATGACACTTGTTGGTGTGTGTATATATATTTATCCAGTGCTCTCACAACAAAATTTTGATTTGAAGAGGGCACACAGATCTGATTTTTTTTTTTTCTTTTCCAGTAACTAGTATAATAAGCACTGGTATTTTTGTATAAAAACAGAAAAATACAAAACAAAAGACTGAATATTATGTGGTATGCATGACATTAAAAAAAAATGGTGGTTTCAAAGCAATATGTACCCTGGTGTGTTTGCCATATCCTAGAGTCCAGCTTAAAGTGCATCTGACCTGTATTGCATTTTGATATTAATCTCTGTGTACAATGTTTTGCATGTAATTTATATAGTTCTTGGGAGAAAAAAAAAAAAAAAGAATGAATTGTCAGTTAGCTTCTTCTGAGAAAACAGACTCCAAGCAGAGATATTACTCAAATCAGAAGTGGACGAGCAGTTGAGGGGTGGGAAAAGGGATACATATACAAAATTTAAAAATAAATAAATAAATAAATAAAACATGCTGGGGGTGGGGGAGAAGGGAAATGGTTTTGAATCAATAAAGCTTTGGCTGTTGAGCAGAAACAATGCGCGAGTGCATCCAGAGAATAAAATGTGCCCACATGTAACTGTGACGTCCTCAGTGTGTCCACCAGCTTGTGAAATCAATCCCACATCTTCTCGTGGTGCTGGATGAATGGCTGAGCTTCCCATCTGAGCAAGGCAGAGCGTGCAAGTAGGGCCTGCAGGGTGGAAAGAGGGATGGGGCTCAAGAAGCAAGCCCACTGCTATGACAGAGTCCCTATAGGCAGTGTGGGTTTTCTCTCTATGCAAGCCTCATTATTCAGAGGCAGAGTATGGCTTCGTCCATTCAAGGTCCAGAATCAGTTGTCAAATGCTAGCCAAAGCCAGTGGCTCCTGGGCTATGTGACAAACTAACCCTAGAGCAAAAACCCTCCTTGTCCTCTTACCTGGTGCCCTTTCTGCGATGCCTTTAGGGTGAGTCAAGGCTATGATCTCCACCTTCTGGGGCTGGTGTTTGAGCTATGTCCTACCTCAGTGCTGAGACTCTTTTGCCTCTGTAGAGGCCCTTTGCCATGACACGAGTGACGATGAGAACTAAAATCAACTAGCCTCTGAAACGTTCTTGTTCCCAAGCACAGCTTTTTCACTGGATTGCTTGAACTCCTAGTTTTTGGCCGAGAAGCTATTGTTTCTCTGTGCCTTTAATAAGAGGCTTTCTCTGGAGCCAAGTCAGGATGGCAAGATTGAGCTGGGCAAGGCTATCGAGGAGGAAATTCAATCTTCCCAGCTGGGTGTCTGACCCTTGGAGCCCGGGCCAACTGATCTGAAGCGGCTGTAAAAGCTTTATTTCACAGCATCGCTGTCTTCCCTGCTCGCATTCTAGGCACGGTGTTTCTGCTGACAGCATCTTCCACCTCCTCAGCAGAAGCTGCTTCTGTCTTTAAACGTAGTACAGGCTGGACGCAAAGAAAGAAACTGCTAGCGGTGCTTTTAGCTATTTAAATGGGGAGAAAAACAGCCACTGTTTCTTTCTTTGTCCAGGGCAGCCACGAATGCTTGTGTGACGTGGGCTCCTCTCCCACGTCCTTAATTGCCAAGCCGATAGCGGCTCTGGTGACGTGTCCCATGGGTGTCTGCGCAGTGACGGGGCTGCCTCACCCCTGTGTACCCCAGGACAGACATTTGGGGGGCTCTTTGCTGCTACCACAGGGCGCAACCTGCGGGTCCTGGGGCAGGCAGGATGAGTGCTGCTGGGCCCGGAGGGTAGGCCTGGCCTGAGAGGAGACAGTAAAGGAGGCAGGTTTGGGGCTTAAAGCAGGCTTGTCCTGCCCCAGCCTTCTCCAGAACCTGTGTGCCTGGCTCTGGAAAGCCGTGACAAGACATAAAATGACTCGCAGCTTGCCAAGAGAGCTGCGGTGGTGGAGGAATGGCCGCCTCAAGGGGCTGAGGCCAGGCACCATCACGGGCAGGACTCGAGAGACGAGGCACGATCTTGGCACAGACAGAGAAGGGAAGGGGAAGCACTGCTCTGCTGGCCCTGAGCGGTGCAGCCCCAGGAGAAAAGAAAAATCTGTGTTTCCTTCCGCTGATGTCCACGCTGAAGGTGCAGAAGGGTTCCGTGCTGTTGCTTGGGTCAGCCTTGTTGCCAGGTTGGGAATGGTTAGCCTCCCGGTGCTTCGGTGCTGTTGGGCTGCACTCAGAGTGTGAGCTCTGGGCGTTATTTCTCAACTACTGCGTTATTGGAGCGTACAGACCCGAGATATTCTGCGGATAGGTGATTTAAGCCACGTCAGAAACACCGCTGTGGCATGTGCCAGCGTCGGACGCCCGTTCGACTGATCGGGCGGAGCAGGTGAATTGAATTTGGTGCTGGATGGCAAGGTGGTGTTGGGAGAAGAGCTAGGCTAAGGAGAGCTTCCTCTTGCTCTACCCCTTCCCATCTCAAATGGCCGCTTCCTGGGGAGATGGGTTCGTTGGGAGGTTCACTACAACGTTACAGTGAGGATGAGGAATCCTCTTTAGTCCCGTAGGTATTTGCTGCCAGGCGGCAGCGTTGATTTCAGAAATTGTATTTCAAAAGGGAAAAAGAAAGGAAATCTGTATTCTTTGACATACTCTCTTTTCTCGGAGAGTAGATGTAGGAGCTTCAGCAGTGCCCTTCCTCCAGAAACGATTCCCAGTGTCTGCTCAGACACTGAGGAGGAAAATGGAGGAGAGCCACCCGCTATAAATAAAGGAAAGAAGGGGTCATGGATTAAGGGAGAGCCACTACTTCAAAAATTGGTGCTCTCTACAAACCGGTTAAGGGTTTGGGACCTGCAGGTGCTGCCTACACCTGTGTGCGTTGCAGTCGTGCCTGTTGCCACTGAGCAAAACGGGGAGAGCTGCTTTGTCGAACGCGGCGTGTTAAAGCACGTGCCGCTGCCTGGAAGAAAAGCACGGACTTCTTCCCTCGTGTGGGACTTCTTCCCTAGCGATCTGTGGTTTACCTGATGGTTTCCCATAAGCTGTGAATGTTTAAAAGAAAAAAAAAAAAAACAAAACCAAAACCCAACCCCAGCGTTGAGAGTGGTGAGGCAGATCCTCACCTGGGGACTCAGAATCAGCGGTGACATCACCATGCGAAGCATTGTGTGCGCTTCGGGTCGGGGCTGCTGCGAGCCTCGCAGCGGGGAGGGAGAGCGGATCCGGGGTGCCTCTGTGTCAGGCCTGTGCCCTGGTGGCTTCGTGAGCACTGAGAGTTTGACTCCTGTGTTCCCAGCTTTTGCTTGCGCACCTGCGGTGTGGCAGAGCCAGCGAGCTGCTTCCTCAGCTGGAGGAGGAAGAGGAGTGACTTCAACGTTGCCGAGGTAAAGCACAATTATTGAAAAGATTTGGCAAAGATGTGGGTTGTAGCAGCGCGGCTGCTGCAGCTGCAGCAGATCCTGGAGTATTGGAGAAGATAGAGAGGGGTTTCTTGGTGAAAAGAATGCTGTTAAAAGTGTTTTCATGCCAGAAATTAGGAGAAACGCCTCTGTTGTTTGACATCCTCTATTGACCTGGCACATTGGCATTACAGCGTACCCTGGCACGCTGTTTGTATGGAAAAAAAAGGTCTTTTAGTCAGGGCAGGCCAGAAACCTGCCTTGGCACTTCCACATCGCAGCAATGCTTACAGACCCTGCATCCTGGCTGCCAGGCCAGGATCTAAATCCGATGGTGCTGTTGGTAAACTGAAGCTCAGGAAGCGCTTCTGGGTTTTTCTGTACTTCCATGTGAATTTTTACCCTCTGAAGATGGTGTATTAAGCTATTTTTGTAACAACAACTAGGTTTAAAAGCAGTTTCAGTTTAACATCTACATGCTTGGGTGTTATTAACAGAGCTTTGTATACTGAGCTGGTGCTTGGTAGGAGAAAAACCATAAATCTTCCCTGGGAAAGTTGGACCCCCTCAGCTACATACTGCTATGAGGAAACTCAGATGTAAGAACACACTTAAATAACACATCAGCAGAGCTGTTGTGCTCCTGACCACCAAAGGCACCTTTTTCCAACACCGTCGTACTGGAAGTTGATGCAGCTGGTTCCATCCTTAACGTGGGACTGTACAGTGCTGTAAAAGAAATATTTTTTCACAGCTTTGGAGAAAGTGAAGCAGAGAAAACCCCACCTAACCACTGATACCTGGACCCCAAACTGCCACAGACTGACAGCGATGCCCACTGGATATCTCCTGCTGCCTTCTGACTGCTCCAGCAGAAGTCCCGTTTGAATTAGCCAGCAGGTCCCTCTGAGTGGCTTTGCTGAAACTCCTGCCGCAGGAAGTATCCTACGGGAGCCAAGTTGCTAAACTGATGTGTGGTTTTCCCTTAACCCCCTCAGCCCTGACTTTGCAGCTCCTGACGACACTGCCAACGTGTGCAGTGTCACCGTGTGCCAACTAGGTGCCAGCTGCCATGGTTTATAGATTGTAAAATGAGTGATTTGGGACTCGTGAGCACTGAGAACAGGTTAGCAATTGCTTAAGAGCTTTACTTGTGTCGCTCTGGGGCAGGGAGATGGGTGAAACATCTTAGGCTTGAAAGTGATTCCCTGCAGAGGGACGTGCTCAGATCTGCACAACAGATCTGTCGTTTTGGTCACCTTATTAGATCCCTGCTTGAGAGGTTGCTTGCAAGAATCGATTCCTCTTCACCTTGATGTGTCAAGCTAAAGACAAATCTGTGCCGAAGCACTGTCTGCTCAGACGAGTGCCTCAGTTCAGGATTGTTCTTGGACAGCTCCAGAAACACCAGGACGATCAGCGCCTTCAGGAACAGATTAATTGGATCTCGAGGCTGTCATAAAACAGGTCCCTGAAGTTTGAAGACTCTTCCAATAGTTTGGGCCAGCAAGAAGCAGCTGTAGCTGGCGGCTGCGGTAACTCGGGGCTCAGAGTCTCAGAGAGCGTGCTGAAAGGTGACCCCCCGCTGGCTGCTGGAGGAAGCTGAGGCAGCGTTCAGCTCTAACCTTTGCCTTCTTGGCTGTCATCTTTGCACTCCTGCTGTCAGTGGGTGTTGAGTGTCCTTCCCCCCAGCCTCAGCACGTGCCCTCAGATGTAGGCAGCGTTTAGCAGCTAGAATTCACTCCAATATAAAGAGTACAAATCATGCGTTTTCTGCTTTTGCTTTGGAACTCTTAGCTTGAGGTTTTCCTGCAGGCCATGAGGTTTCTTGCAGCAGCAGGGATGAGTTCTGTTAGCAAGAGGCTGTTCTGTGCTTCGACTGTGGGAAGATGAATGGTTACCCGTGCACCGTTAAATAGAACTTGACACCTAGCACACCGCACTTGCAGCCTGTGGGGTGCTTTAACAAGCAGGTAAATCAGCAGAGGCTGTTTTGCAGCCGGGGTGATGCTGGGTGATTAAAAAGCAGGGGCAGAACAAGGAGTTTCTAGTGTTTGTTCTTGCTTGTCATCTGACTCTCCACTTCCACTGTTCGTTAGAAAAAAGAACAAAAACAAAACAAAACAAAACAAAAAAAAAAAAAACAAGGGGTAAGCATCTTAATATCTTTATTATAAATGGAAGGCACAAAACAGACCAGCTACAGAGACTGTCCAAGAGAAATACTTGGTGCTTTATAAACAAACAAGGAAGTACCCTTAGGTGGGTGTGATAATCCTCCTCTAATGCGTTTTTGGAGTGCAAAAATAGATTTGTTCTTGCTCTTCTCTCCAGGACAAAGGCAGAATAGGCAACTGCAAAGTTAGACCAGGGAGGTCAGTTTGTTCCATACTGAGAAAGACAAGCCTGTAAAACAAACTAGACAGATTTTCTTGGTACTATTCATCTTCCTTCAGCAAAGGCAAAGCTTATGACACTTGTTGGTGTGTGTATATATATTTATCCAGTGCTCTCACAACAAAATTTTGATTTGAAGAGGGCACACAGATCTGATTTTTTTTTTTTCTTTTCCAGTAACTAGTATAATAAGCACTGGTATTTTTGTATAAAAACAGAAAAATACAAAACAAAAGACTGAATATTATGTGGTATGCATGACATTAAAAAAAAATGGTGGTTTCAAAGCAATATGTACCCTGGTGTGTTTGCCATATCCTAGAGTCCAGCTTAAAGTGCATCTGATCTGTATTGCATTTTGATATTAATCTCTGTGTACAATGTTTTGCATGTAATTTATATAGTTCTTGGGAGAAAAAAAAAAAAAAAAAGAATGAATTGTCAGTTAGCTTCTTCTGAGAAAACAGACTCCAAGCAGAGATATTACTCAAATCAGAAGTGGACGAGCAGTTGAGGGGTGGGAAAAGGGATACATATACAAAATTTAAAAATAAATAAATAAATAAATAAAACATGCTGGGGGTGGGGGAGAAGGGAAATGGTTTTGAATCAATAAAGCTTTGGCTGTTGAGCAGAAACAATGCGCGAGTGCATCCAGAGAATAAAATGTGCCCACATGTAACTGTGACGTCCTCAGTGTGTCCACCAGCTTGTGAAATCAATCCCACATCTTCTCGTGGTGCTGGATGAATGGCTGAGCTTCCCATCTGAGCAAGGCAGAGCGTGCAAGTAGGGCCTGCAGGGTGGAAAGAGGGATGGGGCTCAAGAAGCAAGCCCACTGCTATGACAGAGTCCCTATAGGCAGTGTGGGTTTTCTCTCTATGCAAGCCTCATTATTCAGAGGCAGAGTATGGCTTCGTCCATTCAAGGTCCAGAATCAGTTGTCAAATGCTAGCCAAAGCCAGTGGCTCCTGGGCTATGTGACAAACTAACCCTAGAGCAAAAACCCTCCTTGTCCTCTTACCTGGTGCCCTTTCTGCGATGCCTTTAGGGTGAGTCAAGGCTATGATCTCCACCTTCTGGGGCTGGTGTTTGAGCTATGTCCTACCTCAGTGCTGAGACTCTTTTGCCTCTGTAGAGGCCCTTTGCCATGACACGAGTGACGATGAGAACTAAAATCAACTAGCCTCTGAAACGTTCTTGTTCCCAAGCACAGCTTTTTCACTGGATTGCTTGAACTCCTAGTTTTTGGCCGAGAAGCTATTGTTTCTCTGTGCCTTTAATAAGAGGCTTTCTCTGGAGCCAAGTCAGGATGGCAAGATTGAGCTGGGCAAGGCTATCGAGGAGGAAATTCAATCTTCCCAGCTGGGTGTCTGACCCTTGGAGCCCGGGCCAACTGATCTGAAGCGGCTGTAAAAGCTTTATTTCACAGCATCGCTGTCTTCCCTGCTCGCATTCTAGGCACGGTGTTTCTGCTGACAGCATCTTCCACCTCCTCAGCAGAAGCTGCTTCTGTCTTTAAACGTAGTACAGGCTGGACGCAAAGAAAGAAACTGCTAGCGGTGCTTTTAGCTATTTAAATGGGGAGAAAAACAGCCACTGTTTCTTTCTTTGTCCAGGGCAGCCACGAATGCTTGTGTGACGTGGGCTCCTCTCCCACGTCCTTAATTGCCAAGCCGATAGCGGCTCTGGTGACGTGTCCCATGGGTGTCTGCGCAGTGACGGGGCTGCCTCACCCCTGTGTACCCCAGGACAGACATTTGGGGGGCTCTTTGCTGCTACCACAGGGCGCAACCTGCGGGTCCTGGGGCAGGCAGGATGAGTGCTGCTGGGCCCGGAGGGTAGGCCTGGCCTGAGAGGAGACAGTAAAGGAGGCAGGTTTGGGGCTTAAAGCAGGCTTGTCCTGCCCCAGCCTTCTCCAGAACCTGTGTGCCTGGCTCTGGAAAGCCGTGACAAGACATAAAATGACTCGCAGCTTGCCAAGAGAGCTGCGGTGGTGGAGGAATGGCCGCCTCAAGGGGCTGAGGCCAGGCACCATCACGGGCAGGACTCGAGAGACGAGGCACGATCTTGGCACAGACAGAGAAGGGAAGGGGAAGCACTGCTCTGCTGGCCCTGAGCGGTGCAGCCCCAGGAGAAAAGAAAAATCTGTGTTTCCTTCCGCTGATGTCCACGCTGAAGGTGCAGAAGGGTTCCGTGCTGTTGCTTGGGTCAGCCTTGTTGCCAGGTTGGGAATGGTTAGCCTCCCGGTGCTTCGGTGCTGTTGGGCTGCACTCAGAGTGTGAGCTCTGGGCGTTATTTCTCAACTACTGCGTTATTGGAGCGTACAGACCCGAGATATTCTGCGGATAGGTGATTTAAGCCACGTCAGAAACACCGCTGTGGCATGTGCCAGCGTCGGACGCCCGTTCGACTGATCGGGCGGAGCAGGTGAATTGAATTTGGTGCTGGATGGCAAGGTGGTGTTGGGAGAAGAGCTAGGCTAAGGAGAGCTTCCTCTTGCTCTACCCCTTCCCATCTCAAATGGCCGCTTCCTGGGGAGATGGGTTCGTTGGGAGGTTAACTACAACGTTACAGTGAGGATGAGGAATCCTCTTTAGTCCCGTAGGTATTTGCTGCCAGGCGGCAGCGTTGATTTCAGAAATTGTATTTCAAAAGGGAAAAAGAAAGGAAATCTGTATTCTTTGACATACTCTCTTTTCTCGGAGAGTAGATGTAGGAGCTTCAGCAGTGCCCTTCCTCCAGAAACGATTCCCAGTGTCTGCTCAGACACTGAGGAGGAAAATGGAGGAGAGCCACCCGCTATAAATAAAGGAAAGAAGGGGTCATGGATTAAGGGAGAGCCACTACTTCAAAAATTGGTGCTCTCTACAAACCGGTTAAGGGTTTGGGACCTGCAGGTGCTGCCTACACCTGTGTGCGTTGCAGTCGTGCCTGTTGCCACTGAGCAAAACGGGGAGAGCTGCTTTGTCGAACGCGGCGTGTTAAAGCACGTGCCGCTGCCTGGAAGAAAAGCACGGACTTCTTCCCTCGTGTGGGACTTCTTCCCTTGCGATCTTTGTTTTACCTGATGGTTTCTCATAAGCTGTGAATTTTTAAAAGAAAAAAAAAAAAAAACAAAACCAAAACCCAACCCCAGCGTTGAGAGTGGTGAGGCAGATCCTCACCTGGGGACTCAGAATCAGCGGTGACATCACCATGCGAAGCATTGTGTGCGCTTCGGGTCGGGGCTGCTGCGAGCCTCGCAGCGGGGAGGGAGAGCGGATCCGGGGTGCCTCTGTGTCAGGCCTGTGCCCTGGTGGCTTCGTGAGCACTGAGAGTTTGACTCCTGTGTTCCCAGCTTTTGCTTGCGCACCTGCGGTGTGGCAGAGCCAGCGAGCTGCTTCCTCAGCTGGAGGAGGAAGAGGAGTGACCTCAACGTTGCCGAGGTAAAGCACAATTATTGAAAAGATTTGGCAAAGATGTGGGTTGTAGCAGCGCGGCTGCTGCAGCTGCAGCAGATCCTGGAGTATTGGAGAAGATAGAGAGGGGTTTCTTGGTGAAAAGAATGCTGTTAAAAGTGTTTTCATGCCAGAAATTAGGAGAAACGCCTCTGTTGTTTGACATCCTCTATTGACCTGGCACATTGGCATTACAGCGTACCCTGGCACGCTGTTTGTATGGAAAAAAAAGGTCTTTTAGTCAGGGCAGGCCAGAAACCTGCCTTGGCACTTCCACATCGCAGCAATGCTTACAGACCCTGCATCCTGGCTGCCAGGCCAGGATCTAAATCCGATGGTGCTGTTGGTAAACTGAAGCTCAGGAAGCGCTTCTGGGTTTTTCTGTACTTCCATGTGAATTTTTACCCTCTGAAGATGGTGTATTAAGCTATTTTTGTAACAACAACTAGGTTTAAAAGCAGTTTCAGTTTAACATCTACATGCTTGGGTGTTATTAACAGAGCTTTGTATACTGAGCTGGTGCTTGGTAGGAGAAAAACCATAAATCTTCCCTGGGAAAGTTGGACCCCCTCAGCTACATACTGCTATGAGGAAACTCAGATGTAAGAACACACTTAAATAACACATCAGCAGAGCTGTTGTGCTCCTGACCACCAAAGGCACCTTTTTCCAACACCGTCGTACTGGAAGTTGATGCAGCTGGTTCCATCCTTAACGTGGGACTGTACAGTGCTGTAAAAGAAATATTTTTTCACAGCTTTGGAGAAAGTGAAGCAGAGAAAACCCCACCTAACCACTGATACCTGGACCCCAAACTGCCACAGACTGACAGCGATGCCCACTGGATATCTCCTGCTGCCTTCTGACTGCTCCAGCAGAAGTCCCGTTTGAATTAGCCAGCAGGTCCCTCTGAGTGGCTTTGCTGAAACTCCTGCCGCAGGAAGTATCCTACGGGAGCCAAGTTGCTAAACTGATGTGTGGTTTTCCCTTAACCCCCTCAGCCCTGACTTTGCAGCTCCTGACGACACTGCCAACGTGTGCAGTGTCACCGTGTGCCAACTAGGTGCCAGCTGCCATGGTTTATAGATTGTAAAATGAGTGATTTGGGACTCGTGAGCACTGAGAACAGGTTAGCAATTGCTTAAGAGCTTTACTTGTGTCGCTCTGGGGCAGGGAGATGGGTGAAACATCTTAGGCTTGAAAGTGATTCCCTGCAGAGGGACGTGCTCAGATCTGCACAACAGATCTGTCGTTTTGGTCACCTTATTAGATCCCTGCTTGAGAGGTTGCTTGCAAGAATCGATTCCTCTTCACCTTGATGTGTCAAGCTAAAGACAAATCTGTGCCGAAGCACTGTCTGCTCAGACGAGTGCCTCAGTTCAGGATTGTTCTTGGACAGCTCCAGAAACACCAGGACGATCAGCGCCTTCAGGAACAGATTAATTGGATCTCGAGGCTGTCATAAAACAGGTCCCTGAAGTTTGAAGACTCTTCCAATAGTTTGGGCCAGCAAGAAGCAGCTGTAGCTGGCGGCTGCGGTAACTCGGGGCTCAGAGTCTCAGAGAGCGTGCTGAAAGGTGACCCCCCGCTGGCTGCTGGAGGAAGCTGAGGCAGCGTTCAGCTCTAACCTTTGCCTTCTTGGCTGTCATCTTTGCACTCCTGCTGTCAGTGGGTGTTGAGTGTCCTTCCCCCCAGCCTCAGCACGTGCCCTCAGATGTAGGCAGCGTTTAGCAGCTAGAATTCACTCCAATATAAAGAGTACAAATCATGCGTTTTCTGCTTTTGCTTTGGAACTCTTAGCTTGAGGTTTTCCTGCAGGCCATGAGGTTTCTTGCAGCAGCAGGGATGAGTTCTGTTAGCAAGAGGCTGTTCTGTGCTTCGACTGTGGGAAGATGAATGGTTACCCGTGCACCGTTAAATAGAACTTGACACCTAGCACACCGCACTTGCAGCCTGTGGGGTGCTTTAACAAGCAGGTAAATCAGCAGAGGCTGTTTTGCAGCCGGGGTGATGCTGGGTGATTAAAAAGCAGGGGCAGAACAAGGAGTTTCTAGTGTTTGTTCTTGCTTGTCATCTGACTCTCCACTTCCACTGTTCGTTAGAAAAAAGAACAAAAACAAAACAAAAAAACAAAAACAAAACAAAACAAAAAAAAACAAGGGGTAAGCATCTTAATATCTTTATTATAAATGGAAGGCACAAAACAGACCAGCTACAGAGACTGTCCAAGAGAAATACTTGGTGCTTTATAAACAAACAAGGAAGTACCCTTAGGTGGGTGTGATAATCCTCCTCTAATGCGTTTTTGGAGTGCAAAAATAGATTTGTTCTTGCTCTTCTCTCCAGGACAAAGGCAGAATAGGCAACTGCAAAGTTAGACCAGGGAGGTCAGTTTGTTCCATACTGAGAAAGACAAGCCTGTAAAACAAACTAGACAGATTTTCTTGGTACTATTCATCTTCCTTCAGCAAAGGCAAAGCTTATGACACTTGTTGGTGTGTGTATATATATTTATCCAGTGCTCTCACAACAAAATTTTGATTTGAAGAGGGCACACAGATCTGATTTTTTTTTTTTCTTTTCCAGTAACTAGTATAATAAGCACTGGTATTTTTGTATAAAAACAGAAAAATACAAAACAAAAGACTGAATATTATGTGGTATGCATGACATTAAAAAAAAATGGTGGTTTCAAAGCAATATGTACCCTGGTGTGTTTGCCATATCCTAGAGTCCAGCTTAAAGTGCATCTGATCTGTATTGCATTTTGATATTAATCTCTGTGTACAATGTTTTGCATGTAATTTATATAGTTCTTGGGAGAAAAAAAAAAAAAAAAAAAAAGAATGAATTGTCAGTTAGCTTCTTCTGAGAAAACAGACTCCAAGCAGAGATATTACTCAAATCAGAAGTGGACGAGCAGTTGAGGGGTGGGAAAAGGGATACATATACAAAATTTAAAAATAAATAAATAAATAAATAAAACATGCTGGGGGTGGGGGAGAAGGGAAATGGTTTTGAATCAATAAAGCTTTGGCTGTTGAGCAGAAACAATGCGCGAGTGCATCCAGAGAATAAAATGTGCCCACATGTAACTGTGACGTCCTCAGTGTGTCCACCAGCTTGTGAAATCAATCCCACATCTTCTCGTGGTGCTGGATGAATGGCTGAGCTTCCCATCTGAGCAAGGCAGAGCGTGCAAGTAGGGCCTGCAGGGTGGAAAGAGGGATGGGGCTCAAGAAGCAAGCCCACTGCTATGACAGAGTCCCTATAGGCAGTGTGGGTTTTCTCTCTATGCAAGCCTCATTATTCAGAGGCAGAGTATGGCTTCGTCCATTCAAGGTCCAGAATCAGTTGTCAAATGCTAGCCAAAGCCAGTGGCTCCTGGGCTATGTGACAAACTAACCCTAGAGCAAAAACCCTCCTTGTCCTCTTACCTGGTGCCCTTTCTGCGATGCCTTTAGGGTGAGTCAAGGCTATGATCTCCACCTTCTGGGGCTGGTGTTTGAGCTATGTCCTACCTCAGTGCTGAGACTCTTTTGCCTCTGTAGAGGCCCTTTGCCATGACACGAGTGACGATGAGAACTAAAATCAACTAGCCTCTGAAACGTTCTTGTTCCCAAGCACAGCTTTTTCACTGGATTGCTTGAACTCCTAGTTTTTGGCCGAGAAGCTATTGTTTCTCTGTGCCTTTAATAAGAGGCTTTCTCTGGAGCCAAGTCAGGATGGCAAGATTGAGCTGGGCAAGGCTATCGAGGAGGAAATTCAATCTTCCCAGCTGGGTGTCTGACCCTTGGAGCCCGGGCCAACTGATCTGAAGCGGCTGTAAAAGCTTTATTTCACAGCATCGCTGTCTTCCCTGCTCGCATTCTAGGCACGGTGTTTCTGCTGACAGCATCTTCCACCTCCTCAGCAGAAGCTGCTTCTGTCTTTAAACGTAGTACAGGCTGGACGCAAAGAAAGAAACTGCTAGCGGTGCTTTTAGCTATTTAAATGGGGAGAAAAACAGCCACTGTTTCTTTCTTTGTCCAGGGCAGCCACGAATGCTTGTGTGACGTGGGCTCCTCTCCCACGTCCTTAATTGCCAAGCCGATAGCGGCTCTGGTGACGTGTCCCATGGGTGTCTGCGCAGTGACGGGGCTGCCTCACCCCTGTGTACCCCAGGACAGACATTTGGGGGGCTCTTTGCTGCTACCACAGGGCGCAACCTGCGGGTCCTGGGGCAGGCAGGATGAGTGCTGCTGGGCCCGGAGGGTAGGCCTGGCCTGAGAGGAGACAGTAAAGGAGGCAGGTTTGGGGCTTAAAGCAGGCTTGTCCTGCCCCAGCCTTCTCCAGAACCTGTGTGCCTGGCTCTGGAAAGCCATGACAAGACATAAAATGACTCGCAGCTTGCCAAGAGAGCTGCGGTGGTGGAGGAATGGCCGCCTCAAGGGGCTGAGGCCAGGCACCATCACGGGCAGGACTCGAGAGACGAGGCACGATCTTGGCACAGACAGAGAAGGGAAGGGGAAGCACTGCTCTGCTGGCCCTGAGCGGTGCAGCCCCAGGAGAAAAGAAAAATCTGTGTTTCCTTCCGCTGATGTCCACGCTGAAGGTGCAGAAGGGTTCCGTGCTGTTGCTTGGGTCAGCCTTGTTGCCAGGTTGGGAATGTTTAGCCTCCCGGTGCTTCGGTGCTGTTGGGCTGCACTCAGAGTGTGAGCTCTGGGCGTTATTTCTCAACTACTGCGTTATTGGAGCGTACAGACCCGAGATATTCTGCGGATAGGTGATTTAAGCCACGTCAGAAACACCGCTGTGGCATGTGCCAGCGTCGGACGCCCGTTCGACTGATCGGGCGGAGCAGGTGAATTGAATTTGGTGCTGGATGGCAAGGTGGTGTTGGGAGAAGAGCTAGGCTAAGGAGAGCTTCCTCTTGCTCTACCCCTTCCCATCTCAAATGGCCGCTTCCTGGGGAGATGGGTTCGTTGGGAGGTTAACTACAACGTTACAGTGAGGATGAGGAATCCTCTTTAGTCCCGTAGGTATTTGCTGCCAGGCGGCAGCGTTGATTTCAGAAATTGTATTTCAAAAGGGAAAAAGAAAGGAAATCTGTATTCTTTGACATACTCTCTTTTCTCGGAGAGTAGATGTAGGAGCTTCAGCAGTGCCCTTCCTCCAGAAACGATTCCCAGTGTCTGCTCAGACACTGAGGAGGAAAATGGAGGAGAGCCACCCGCTATAAATAAAGGAAAGAAGGGGTCATGGATTAAGGGAGAGCCACTACTTCAAAAATTGGTGCTCTCTACAAACCGGTTAAGGGTTTGGGACCTGCAGGTGCTGCCTACACCTGTGTGCGTTGCAGTCGTGCCTGTTGCCACTGAGCAAAACGGGGAGAGCTGCTTTGTCGAACGCGGCGTGTTAAAGCACGTGCCGCTGCCTGGAAGAAAAGCACGGACTTCTTCCCTCGTGTGGGACTTCTTCCCTAGCGATCTGTGGTTTACCTGATGGTTTCCCATAAGCTGTGAATGTTTAAAAGAAAAAAAAAAAAAACAAAACCAAAACCCAACCCCAGCGTTGAGAGTGGTGAGGCAGATCCTCACCTGGGGACTCAGAATCAGCGGTGACATCACCATGCGAAGCATTGTGTGCGCTTCGGGTCGGGGCTGCTGCGAGCCTCGCAGCGGGGAGGGAGAGCGGATCCGGGGTGCCTCTGTGTCAGGCCTGTGCCCTGGTGGCTTCGTGAGCACTGAGAGTTTGACTCCTGTGTTCCCAGCTTTTGCTTGCGCACCTGCGGTGTGGCAGAGCCAGCGAGCTGCTTCCTCAGCTGGAGGAGGAAGAGGAGTGACCTCAACGTTGCCGAGGTAAAGCACAATTATTGAAAAGATTTGGCAAAGATGTGGGTTGTAGCAGCGCGGCTGCTGCAGCTGCAGCAGATCCTGGAGTATTGGAGAAGATAGAGAGGGGTTTCTTGGTGAAAAGAATGCTGTTAAAAGTGTTTTCATGCCAGAAATTAGGAGAAACGCCTCTGTTGTTTGACATCCTCTATTGACCTGGCACATTGGCATTACAGCGTACCCTGGCATGCTGTTTGTATGGAAAAAAAAGGTCTTTTAGTCAGGGCAGGCCAGAAACCTGCCTTGGCACTTCCACATCGCAGCAATGCTTACAGACCCTGCATCCTGGCTGCCAGGCCAGGATCTAAATCCGATGGTGCTGTTGGTAAACTGAAGCTCAGGAAGCGCTTCTGGGTTTTTCTGTACTTCCATGTGAATTTTTACCCTCTGAAGATGGTGTATTAAGCTATTTTTGTAACAACAACTAGGTTTAAAAGCAGTTTCAGTTTAACATCTACATGCTTGGGTGTTATTAACAGAGCTTTGTATACTGAGCTGGTGCTTGGTAGGAGAAAAACCATAAATCTTCCCTGGGAAAGTTGGACCCCCTCAGCTACATACTGCTATGAGGAAACTCAGATGTAAGAACACACTTAAATAACACATCAGCAGAGCTGTTGTGCTCCTGACCACCAAAGGCACCTTTTTCCAACACCGTCGTACTGGAAGTTGATGCAGCTGGTTCCATCCTTAACGTGGGACTGTACAGTGCTGTAAAAGAAATATTTTTTCACAGCTTTGGAGAAAGTGAAGCAGAGAAAACCCCACCTAACCACTGATACCTGGACCCCAAACTGCCACAGACTGACAGCGATGCCCACTGGATATCTCCTGCTGCCTTCTGACTGCTCCAGCAGAAGTCCCGTTTGAATTAGCCAGCAGGTCCCTCTGAGTGGCTTTGCTGAAACTCCTGCCGTAGGAAGTATCCTACGGGAGCCAAGTTGCTAAACTGATGTGTGGTTTTCCCTTAACCCCCTCAGCCCTGACTTTGCAGCTCCTGACGACACTGCCAACGTGTGCAGTGTCACCGTGTGCCAACTAGGTGCCAGCTGCCATGGTTTATAGATTGTAAAATGAGTGATTTGGGACTCGTGAGCACTGAGAACAGGTTAGCAATTGCTTAAGAGCTTTACTTGTGTCGCTCTGGGGCAGGGAGATGGGTGAAACATCTTAGGCTTGAAAGTGATTCCCTGCAGAGGGACGTGCTCAGATCTGCACAACAGATCTGTCGTTTTGGTCACCTTATTAGATCCCTGCTTGAGAGGTTGCTTGCAAGAATCGATTCCTCTTCACCTTGATGTGTCAAGCTAAAGACAAATCTGTGCCGAAGCACTGTCTGCTCAGACGAGTGCCTCAGTTCAGGATTGTTCTTGGACAGCTCCAGAAACACCAGGACGATCAGCGCCTTCAGGAACAGATTAATTGGATCTCGAGGCTGTCATAAAACAGGTCCCTGAAGTTTGAAGACTCTTCCAATAGTTTGGGCCAGCAAGAAGCAGCTGTAGCTGGCGGCTGCGGTAACTTGGGGCTCAGAGTCTCAGAGAGCATGCTGAAAGGTGACCCCCCGCTGGCTGCTGGAGGAAGCTGAGGCAGCGTTCAGCTCTAACCTTTGCCTTCTTGGCTGTCATCTTTGCACTCCTGCTGTCAGTGGGTGTTGAGTGTCCTTCCCCCCAGCCTCAGCACGTGCCCTCAGATGTAGGCAGCGTTTAGCAGCTAGAATTCACTCCAATATAAAGAGTACAAATCATGCGTTTTCTGCTTTTGCTTTGGAACTCTTAGCTTGAGGTTTTCCTGCAGGCCATGAGGTTTCTTGCAGCAGCAGGGATGAGTTCTGTTAGCAAGAGGCTGTTCTGTGCTTCGACTGTGGGAAGATGAATGGTTACCCGTGCACCGTTAAATAGAACTTGACACCTAGCACACCGCACTTGCAGCCTGTGGGGTGCTTTAACAAGCAGGTAAATCAGCAGAGGCTGTTTTGCAGCCGGGGTGATGCTGGGTGATTAAAAAGCAGGGGCAGAACAAGGAGTTTCTAGTGTTTGTTCTTGCTTGTCATCTGACTCTCCACTTCCACTGTTCGTTAGAAAAAAGAACAAAAACAAAACAAAAAAAAAAAAACAAAACAAAACAAAAAAAAACAAGGGGTAAGCATCTTAATATCTTTATTATAAATGGAAGGCACAAAACAGACCAGCTACAGAGACTGTCCAAGAGAAATACTTGGTGCTTTATAAACAAACAAGGAAGTACCCTTAGGTGGGTGTGATAATCCTCCTCTAATGCGTTTTTGGAGTGCAAAAATAGATTTGTTCTTGCTCTTCTCTCCAGGACAAAGGCAGAATAGGCAACTGCAAAGTTAGACCAGGGAGGTCAGTTTGTTCCATACTGAGAAAGACAAGCCTGTAAAACAAACTAGACAGATTTTCTTGGTACTATTCATCTTCCTTCAGCAAAGGCAAAGCTTATGACACTTGTTGGTGTGTGTATATATATTTATCCAGTGCTCTCACAACAAAATTTTGATTTGAAGAGGGCACACAGATCTGATTTTTTTTTTTCTTTTCCAGTAACTAGTATAATAAGCACTGGTATTTTTGTATAAAAACAGAAAAATACAAAACAAAAGACTGAATATTATGTGGTATGCATGACATTAAAAAAAAATGGTGGTTTCAAAGCAATATGTACCCTGGTGTGTTTGCCATATCCTAGAGTCCAGCTTAAAGTGCATCTGATCTGTATTGCATTTTGATATTAATCTCTGTGTCCAATGTTTTGCATGCAATTTATATAGTTCTTGGGAGAAAAAAAAAAAAAAAAGAATGAATTGTCAGTTAGCTTCTTCTGAGAAAACAGACTCCAAGCAGAGATATTACTCAAATCAGAAGTGGACGAGCAGTTGAGGGGTGGGAAAAGGGATACATATACAAAATTTAAAAATAAATAAATAAATAAATAAAACATGCTGGGGGTGGGGGAGAAGGGAAATGGTTTTGAATCAATAAAGCTTTGGCTGTTGAGCAGAAACAATGCGCGAGTGCATCCAGAGAATAAAATGTGCCCACATGTAACTGTGACGTCCTCAGTGTGTCCACCAGCTTGTGAAATCAATCCCACATCTTCTCGTGGTGCTGGATGAATGGCTGAGCTTCCCATCTGAGCAAGGCAGAGCGTGCAAGTAGGGCCTGCAGGGTGGAAAGAGGGATGGGGCTCAAGAAGCAAGCCCACTGCTATGACAGAGTCCCTATAGGCAGTGTGGGTTTTCTCTCTATGCAAGCCTCATTATTCAGAGGCAGAGTATGGCTTCGTCCATTCAAGGTCCAGAATCAGTTGTCAAATGCTAGCCAAAGCCAGTGGCTCCTGGGCTATGTGACAAACTAACCCTAGAGCAAAAACCCTCCTTGTCCTCTTACCTGGTGCCCTTTCTGCGATGCCTTTAGGGTGAGTCAAGGCTATGATCTCCACCTTCTGGGGCTGGTGTTTGAGCTATGTCCTACCTCAGTGCTGAGACTCTTTTGCCTCTGTAGAGGCCCTTTGCCATGACACGAGTGACGATGAGAACTAAAATCAACTAGCCTCTGAAACGTTCTTGTTCCCAAGCACAGCTTTTTCACTGGATTGCTTGAACTCCTAGTTTTTGGCCGAGAAGCTATTGTTTCTCTGTGCCTTTAATAAGAGGCTTTCTCTGGAGCCAAGTCAGGATGGCAAGATTGAGCTGGGCAAGGCTATCGAGGAGGAAATTCAATCTTCCCAGCTGGGTGTCTGACCCTTGGAGCCCGGGCCAACTGATCTGAAGCGGCTGTAAAAGCTTTATTTCACAGCATCGCTGTCTTCCCTGCTCGCATTCTAGGCACAGTGTTTCTGCTGACAGCATCTTCCACCTCCTCAGCAGAAGCTGCTTCTGTCTTTAAACGTAGTACAGGCTGGACGCAAAGAAAGAAACTGCTAGCGGTGCTTTTAGCTATTTAAATGGGGAGAAAAACAGCCACTGTTTCTTTCTTTGTCCAGGGCAGCCACGAATGCTTGTGTGACGTGGGCTCCTCTCCCACGTCCTTAATTGCCAAGCCGATAGCGGCTCTGGTGACATGTCCCATGGGTGTCTGCGCAGTGACGGGGCTGCCTCACCCCTGTGTACCCCAGGACAGACATTTGGGGGGCTCTTTGCTGCTACCACAGGGCGCAACCTGCGGGTCCTGGGGCAGGCAGGATGAGTGCTGCTGGGCCCGGAGGGTAGGCCTGGCCTGAGAGGAGACAGTAAAGGAGGCAGGTTTGGGGCTTAAAGCAGGCTTGTCCTGCCCCAGCCTTCTCCAGAACCTGTGTGCCTGGCTCTGGAAAGCCGTGACAAGACATAAAATGACTCGCAGCTTGCCAAGAGAGCTGCGGTGGTGGAGGAATGGCCGCCTCAAGGGGCTGAGGCCAGGCACCATCACGGGCAGGACTCGAGAGACGAGGCACGATCTTGGCACAGACAGAGAAGGGAAAGGGAAGCACTGCTCTGCTGGCCCTGAGCGGTGCAGCCCCAGGAGAAAAGAAAAATCTGTGTTTCCTTCCGCTGATGTCCACGCTGAAGGTGCAGAAGGGTTCCGTGCTGTTGCTTGGGTCAGCCTTGTTGCCAGGTTGGGAATGGTTAGCCTCCCGGTGCTTCGGTGCTGTTGGGCTGCACTCAGAGTGTGAGCTCTGGGCGTTATTTCTCAACTACTGCGTTATTGGAGCGTACAGACCCGAGATATTCTGCGGATAGGTGATTTAAGCCACGTCAGAAACACCGCTGTGGCATGTGCCAGCGTCGGACGCCCGTTCGACTGATCGGGCGGAGCAGGTGAATTGAATTTGGTGCTGGATGGCAAGGTGGTGTTGGGAGAAGAGCTAGGCTAAGGAGAGCTTCCTCTTGCTCTACCCCTTCCCATCTCAAATGGCCGCTTCCTGGGGAGATGGGTTCGTTGGGAGGTTAACTACAACGTTACAGTGAGGATGAGGAATCCTCTTTAGTCCCGTAGGTATTTGCTGCCAGGCGGCAGCGTTGATTTCAGAAATTGTATTTCAAAAGGGAAAAAGAAAGGAAATCTGTATTCTTTGACATACTCTCTTTTCTCGGAGAGTAGATGTAGGAGCTTCAGCAGTGCCCTTCCTCCAGAAACGATTCCCAGTGTCTGCTCAGACACTGAGGAGGAAAATGGAGGAGAGCCACCCGCTATAAATAAAGGAAAGAAGGGGTCATGGATTAAGGGAGAGCCACTACTTCAAAAATTGGTGCTCTCTACAAACCGGTTAAGGGTTTGGGACCTGCAGGTGCTGCCTACACCTGTGTGCGTTGCAGTCGTGCCTGTTGCCACTGAGCAAAACGGGGAGAGCTGCTTTGTCGAACGCGGCGTGTTAAAGCACGTGCCGCTGCCTGGAAGAAAAGCACGGACTTCTTCCCTCGTGTGGGACTTCTTCCCTAGCGATCTGTGGTTTACCTGATGGTTTCCCATAAGCTGTGAATGTTTAAAAGAAAAAAAAAAAAAACAAAACCAAAACCCAACCCCAGCGTTGAGAGTGGTGAGGCAGATCCTCACCTGGGGACTCAGAATCAGCGGTGACATCACCATGCGAAGCATTGTGTGCGCTTCGGGTCGGGGCTGCTGCGAGCCTCGCAGCGGGGAGGGAGAGCGGATCCGGGGTGCCTCTGTGTCAGGCCTGTGCCCTGGTGGCTTCGTGAGCACTGAGAGTTTGACTCCTGTGTTCCCAGCTTTTGCTTGCGCACCTGCGGTGTGGCAGAGCCAGCGAGCTGCTTCCTCAGCTGGAGGAGGAAGAGGAGTGACCTCAACGTTGCCGAGGTAAAGCACAATTATTGAAAAGATTTGGCAAAGATGTGGGTTGTAGCAGCGCGGCTGCTGCAGCTGCAGCAGATCCTGGAGTATTGGAGAAGATAGAGAGGGGTTTCTTGGTGAAAAGAATGCTGTTAAAAGTGTTTTCATGCCAGAAATTAGGAGAAACGCCTCTGTTGTTTGACATCCTCTATTGACCTGGCACATTGGCATTACAGCGTACCCTGGCATGCTGTTTGTATGGAAAAAAAAGGTCTTTTAGTCAGGGCAGGCCAGAAACCTGCCTTGGCACTTCCACATCGCAGCAATGCTTACAGACCCTGCATCCTGGCTGCCAGGCCAGGATCTAAATCCGATGGTGCTGTTGGTAAACTGAAGCTCAGGAAGCGCTTCTGGGTTTTTCTGTACTTCCATGTGAATTTTTACCCTCTGAAGATGGTGTATTAAGCTATTTTTGTAACAACAACTAGGTTTAAAAGCAGTTTCAGTTTAACATCTACATGCTTGGGTGTTATTAACAGAGCTTTGTATACTGAGCTGGTGCTTGGTAGGAGAAAAACCATAAATCTTCCCTGGGAAAGTTGGACCCCCTCAGCTACATACTGCTATGAGGAAACTCAGATGTAAGAACACACTTAAATAACACATCAGCAGAGCTGTTGTGCTCCTGACCACCAAAGGCACCTTTTTCCAACACCGTCGTACTGGAAGTTGATGCAGCTGGTTCCATCCTTAACGTGGGACTGTACAGTGCTGTAAAAGAAATATTTTTTCACAGCTTTGGAGAAAGTGAAGCAGAGAAAACCCCACCTAACCACTGATACCTGGACCCCAAACTGCCACAGACTGACAGCGATGCCCACTGGATATCTCCTGCTGCCTTCTGACTGCTCCAGCAGAAGTCCCGTTTGAATTAGCCAGCAGGTCCCTCTGAGTGGCTTTGCTGAAACTCCTGCCGTAGGAAGTATCCTACGGGAGCCAAGTTGCTAAACTGATGTGTGGTTTTCCCTTAACCCCCTCAGCCCTGACTTTGCAGCTCCTGACGACACTGCCAACGTGTGCAGTGTCACCGTGTGCCAACTAGGTGCCAGCTGCCATGGTTTATAGATTGTAAAATGAGTGATTTGGGACTCGTGAGCACTGAGAACAGGTTAGCAATTGCTTAAGAGCTTTACTTGTGTCGCTCTGGGGCAGGGAGATGGGTGAAACATCTTAGGCTTGAAAGTGATTCCCTGCAGAGGGACGTGCTCAGATCTGCACAACAGATCTGTCGTTTTGGTCACCTTATTAGATCCCTGCTTGAGAGGTTGCTTGCAAGAATCGATTCCTCTTCACCTTGATGTGTCAAGCTAAAGACAAATCTGTGCCGAAGCACTGTCTGCTCAGACGAGTGCCTCAGTTCAGGATTGTTCTTGGACAGCTCCAGAAACACCAGGACGATCAGCGCCTTCAGGAACAGATTAATTGGATCTCGAGGCTGTCATAAAACAGGTCCCTGAAGTTTGAAGACTCTTCCAATAGTTTGGGCCAGCAAGAAGCAGCTGTAGCTGGCGGCTGCGGTAACTCGGGGCTCAGAGTCTCAGAGAGCGTGCTGAAAGGTGACCCCCCACTGGCTGCTGGAGGAAGCTGAGGCAGCGTTCAGCTCTAACCTTTGCCTTCTTGGCTGTCATCTTTGCACTCCTGCTGTCAGTGGGTGTTGAGTGTCCTTCCCCCCAGCCTCAGCACGTGCCCTCAGATGTAGGCAGCGTTTAGCAGCTAGAATTCACTCCAATATAAAGAGTACAAATCATGCGTTTTCTGCTTTTGCTTTGGAACTCTTAGCTTGAGGTTTTCCTGCAGGCCATGAGGTTTCTTGCAGCAGCAGGGATGAGTTCTGTTAGCAAGAGGCTGTTCTGTGCTTCGACTGTGGGAAGATGAATGGTTACCCGTGCACCGTTAAATAGAACTTGACACCTAGCACACCGCACTTGCAGCCTGTGGGGTGCTTTAACAAGCAGGTAAATCAGCAGAGGCTGTTTTGCAGCCGGGGTGATGCTGGGTGATTAAAAAGCAGGGGCAGAACAAGGAGTTTCTAGTGTTTGTTCTTGCTTGTCATCTGACTCTCCACTTCCACTGTTCGTTAGAAAAAAGAACAAAAACAAAACAAAACAAAACAAAACAAAAAAAAACAAGGGGTAAGCATCTTAATATCTTTATTATAAATGGAAGGCACAAAACAGACCAGCTACAGAGACTGTCCAAGAGAAATACTTGGTGCTTTATAAACAAACAAGGAAGTACCCTTAGGTGGGTGTGATAATCCTCCTCTAATGCGTTTTTGGAGTGCAAAAATAGATTTGTTCTTGCTCTTCTCTCCAGGACAAAGGCAGAATAGGCAACTGCAAAGTTAGACCAGGGAGGTCAGTTTGTTCCATACTGAGAAAGACAAGCCTGTAAAACAAACTAGACAGATTTTCTTGGTACTATTCATCTTCCTTCAGCAAAGGCAAAGCTTATGACACTTGTTGGTGTGTATTTCCAGACCCCCAGCTACTGGCACTGTAGCGCATCTCTAATTCTTTGGTAGAAAAGGTTCAAAATCTCTTAATGCAAACATTTTACCAGCACCCTGGAGCAAAAAAAAAGAAATCTAAAAATCTTACCAACTTCTATTACAGACCTGCTGAATGCACCAGAGTTACTCATTTTTATTCAGGCTTTCAGGGACAACTTCAGCTGGTTTAGCGCCCGGATTGCCGTGTTAGCAGGTGTCAGTTTAAAAAAAAAAAAAAGCTTTTGAGGTCCTTTTTAAAATGAGACTGCTTTTTTGGAATTTAGGGCTGCGAGGTATGCTTGGTTTTGCTTTCTTCCTATTCCTTAGACCAGATCTATTCAGATTCTGAACAGTGTTCCTGGTCTGTTCAGGAAACTGGAAGGCAACAAGCAAAATGATGAGCTCCTTGGGCAGTCAAAAGAGCTAAATCTGGAGAGTGTTTTGAGTCAAACTTCCATGCTAAGGAGCACCAGTAATTGTTAGAAGTAGATGCAGAGGAACCTGCATGGCACTGGGTGTGTTTCTGAAGGTGCTAAAGGTGTGAAGTGACGATTCCTATCCATAGTAAAGAAGAGAAGGAAAGCTTGCACTTAACTACTGTTTTTATTCCCTTTGCCCAGCAGTCAAAAGCAGTAACTAATATGAGAAGCCAACTTTTCCTCTCTTTATCTTAGATTTGGGAAAATTCCCTGCCAAAAAAATATTTCCTGGAAAATTCACTAGTGTTTGTGTGAGTAAAAGGTTCCAACCTTTGATTATTAATTTGTAAGAACTATTTCATCCACTTTTGTCCAGAAGAGTCAGAAATAATTTGCACAGAAATGTGCAGCGTTTTAATGAAAGGATTCAGAATCACTCTAATTTGAACTTTATCTGGTCTGGTTGCAGGTTTTGTGTTTAGTGTCTTTAAAAAAAATAATAATTAAAATTTCTGACTTCATCTCAGAAAAAAGAAAAAAAAAATGCTTGTGGCTAAATAAAATCTGTTGCAGCTCTGCTCATCGAAAAATCATTGGCTGTTAAATTGGACCTAAGTCGTCTTCTCTAACCTTTCATGATCCTGAAGCAATGGATGAGGATGGATATATGGATTAGGGAACAGCACCTGGTGGCAAACCTGTGGTATTTGCTACAGCGCAGAAAGAAAAACCCAATTGCTTCCAAAAAATCCAACTAATTCAAAATCCTTGGCATCATGCAGTCATGCCACTGGCAAAGTGAGCATTCCCCTGCCTCTCAAAGCTTGCTGTACCCTTGATCTGCTGTCTTCCTGCTGTTAATTGATTGCAACTCTACGTGTCTGATCAGGGCTGATCAGGGCTACGAGTTGTTCTCGCTATGGAGATCATACAACATATACTGTGCACGCTTGTGTGTATAGATCTGTTTATCCTGTATGCATGTACATACGTCTGCATATTTGTGTGGTGGCCCCCAGATCACTCATGTTACAAAGCATCGGCCTCGAAGGCATACTCATCAAAATCTTTTGTAGAGCCTCCATTTTTTTCTAGTTCCCTCAAAATGAGAGAATTTTTACGCGCTCTCTGTGTCGAAAAGGCAAAAATTCTGATTTTCACTGTCGCTCTCGCTAACTTTCTCTCACTCCCTCCTCGTGTGTGTATAAACACAGATGTGTGTATGCGTATGCACATCTGTGGATTTATATGCACTGGTATGTTTTTTGCTGTACAGGTAATAAAGACGGGGAAAGGTTTTTGTGTTTTCTTAATAGGTGAAGAAATCTTGAAGACCAGAGATTGGAACATACCGAATTTTAAATTAAAAAAAAAAAAAAAAAAGTTAAATTGTCCGGCTGTGGAAGATGGAGCCTCATTTTTGCAGCCACTTTGAATCACGAGTTCATCTCTAAATGCGCTGGGTTTTTTGTTTTTGTTTTGTTTTGTTTTTTGGTTTTTATTTTTTTGAAGAGCTAACTAACCCTGGCTGTCTCCAGTCTGAGAGAGCATTCAAATGGACTTGCTTCCTCTATTAGTTATAAGCTGTTTAAAAGCACATCCTATGTTTGAATTGTGGATGAGAGGTTCCCTTGGCAAAGTGAGGAGGAAAATTCTTCCTACCCCTTTATTATTAATTCATGGATTCAGTCTTGGTTTGGCCTACAGGAGAAGTTAACTGGAAGTCTTTGAAGATCGATAACTTTGCTGAGGTTGTCCAGGTAGGTGAAATGGAAGACCCACAGTGCCTGGAACGTGCTGTTTAATGCGTCCTAACTGTGTTCTAGAGAAGTTATTTGTAGCCAGAGTTGATTATTGACTTGCATGTATGATCAGGTGGTTTTTTAAGGAGTGACTCCGTTTTCAGGCTTCCAGATGTGCTCCAAGTCATCTTACTGAGGATGTGGAAGAGAACACTTGCTGACAAAGCTCCTGGCAGCTTTACGGAACTTTCATATTTAGTTAGTTCATGTAACAGCTGATTTCAAGGCTTTGCTCTCTTCGAGAGACTGATAACTTGATTTGATGAACTGAAGAAAGCTGGAAAAATGTTGGTTCCTCATTATTTTTCACTTGTTACTTTCTTTAGGGTTACTTTTCAAAAGAAGATTTCCCTGCTCACAAGCCAGTAGAAGACTTTCAGCCCAAGCAAGGGTGAAGACAGCTCTCTCCAAGAGCAGAGGAAGGCCCTGTGGAGAGAAGCCGAGCTTGTTAGCAGAACTCGTCGGCATGTCTAAACAAGGAGACGATTGCTACTTCTATTTCTATTCTACCTGTACCAAGGTATGGCTGGCTTTCCTTTGCTTTGCTTTTTTTTCCCATTTTTTTTCAGGAAGGAGTAGATTAGGAGGAGGAAGCACGCTGGTCTTTGGTTAACTTGAGAACCAGATAGATTCTGAATTCAGTTGTAGCAACATTAGGCAGCAGCATGGCCATTTTTGAGGCTGTACTCTATTTTCCTCGTTGGTTTCCTTTTGGTTCCAGGGAGACAAATGTGCCTACCGCCACTGCGAAGCTGCTCTGGGCAATGAGACGGTCTGCAAGCTGTGGCAGGAGGGTCGTTGTTTCAGGAACGTCTGCCGATTCAGACACATGGAAATTGACGTGAGTGCCTAACGATGTGTTCTCAAAATCAATCAACAAAAGCATTTTTCAGTGCCGTAGGTGTACTGATTGTGCTTTTGCAGGATAGATTTGTTTGCTTCAAAATCATACTGGTTTCTGTTACCAAGAGAGGGGGTGGGAGGAAGCAGAGGAAAATAAAATCAATGCCTTAGGTATGTCTTAGCAATATATATATATATTTTTATTAGATGCTGACAGTTTTCTCAACAGATGCAGAATAGCTGTTAAATAGACTGCTAAAACCTGCTGGAGCAGGGGGGTAATAAACAGGCTGTTCTATCGTCATGGGAGCAGGCTTGATAATGAACTCTCAGGTCTCTTCTGACCCACAGTCCTTCTGATAACGCTGTTCTAGCTGCCTGGGGTAGGAAGTGGGGAAAGTTAAAGGTGCAGAAGAACTAAGTCTCCAAGAAGTAGTTCTAGACAGGGTTAACCTAGGCAATTTCAGATGTTCTTTTTCCCTCTGAATAATGTTAGTATAATCCTAGGTGTATTAGTTTAACCCACCCTCAACTGGTGTCTGAGAGTGCCTGTCTTCTCTAACTGAATGATGACAAATCTAAATGTGCATAGTGGTTGCAGCTTATGCAAACTTTGTGAATATGCCCAGAAATACTCCACTGAACTGAGAAACTGACCTTTGGAATGATGTTTTAGCACTGTGTTGTGACAGCTGTCATGATCTGGAGCTGCGCATCTCTTTGCAAGCCTCAGGTGCATGTTATCACAAGCTTTTCTTTCTTTCTGTCTTCAGAAAAAGCGCAGTGAGATTCCTTGCTACTGGGAGAAGCAGCCGGGAGGCTGTCAGAAAGCCAACTGTGCTTTTCATCATGCAAAGGGATGTTACATCGATGGACAATTCTTCCCACCAAGCAAGAGTGAGTTTAGGTCCTTTTTCTTTAAGCGCTGAAGACTTAATTTGGAGTATTACTTAGTGGGTGCCAATCCTGTAGGGGGCATCAGGTAACTGTTCATTTGTGAGTACAGGAAAAGGTCTGCAGTCATAGGTGTACTGCACCGAGTGTACTGCTGGTGTTTGTTTTCTGCTTTCGTGCTCAGCTTCTCTTGGCTTTGTGTGATGTTTGCCTTGCAGTTTGCTTCCTGTTGTTTCATCTTTTGCTGGGTGGTAGGGAGATGTGTTGTTGTTCGAAGGGAAGTCATTGTTGACGGTGTAAACAGTGATGGGGTGGGCAAAAGGAGATGCTGAATTCGTTGTCTGTGCGGGTTATCTGCCTTTCCTACCACCTCTTTGCTAAATTGTGGTCAAAGTTTTAAACTGTCATATTACCGATGATCCTCCTCTTCCTCTAGCTACACTGCCAAGTCCGCCTGAGTCCACGGACGATGCTTTGAAAGTGGCTCAGATGTCACTGCAGCAAAACAAACTTTCTGTCCAGTCAAATCCCTCTCCACAGCTAAGGGGGTGATGAAAGTGGAAAACTCTGAAAATGTCCCAAGCCCTACACACCCTCCAGTTGTAATCAATGCTGCAGATGATGATGAAGATGATGATGGTGAGCATGTTTTGGTTCTTGGAAGGAATTTGTGCTGTAAATGATTGTGTAAATCTTTGTTTCTTGAAGGAATCTGTGCTGTAAAGGAATGTAGAAATCACAGATGACCTGAGGTCTGACTAGCGATAGGGCAGGCAGTGTGGCCAGGTCACTGGTGGCTTTGTCCGGCAGTCAGTGGACAGAACCTGAAACGTTGGAGGAAAGCTTGGAACCACTCCTGGCTTTAGCTGGTCTGTTGTGTAAAGTTCTATGTGAAACTAGGAAGGAAATTTCTTTTTTCTGTCTGAAGAGCAATGTGTTGTGTAGTAGTTAAAGCTGCAGAGAGAATCTAGAGTCCTAGATGTTTTGTCCTAGTGTATTCTACTTAGGAGTTCATCAGGTCAACGTAGCTCTTTAAAAAACAAAACAAAACAAAAGAGCAACAAAGTTTTTTATATGAAGCATGGGCTGAAGTGTCACTGCATGAGCTACGTAATCATGAACAATCTGGTCTATGCATAACTGAATAGATTTTTCCCCTTCAGACCAACTTTCTGAGGAAGAAGAAACTAAAACTCCCGTCCAGCAACCAGCTGTGGAAGGCAAAAATGGATTACGGGTGATTTCCACTCGCAAAGGCAGTTCTACTGCTACTAAACAAGGTATTCCAGCACCTTAGTAGGATAAATCAGAAGAACTTGACAGTTAACTCAAAAGCAGTGTGGTGTAAAAACACAACAAAATGTAGGGGTGCTGAATGGACTCGGTTATTTCCATGATCTCATTTCTGCCATGAATACCATCATGTGCCCATTGGGTCAGAAAGGTGAACTCCTTTTCTTTACTTTTGGAGAACAAAACAGGGCCACAGCATGGAGTTGAAATGGCCGCACGTGCAGCCTTGCAACCACTGTTGATAAGCCATATCTAACGATAGAGGGATCTAATATCGTGTAAATGGATTAAAATTAAAACTACATTTTTAAGCCTGAAGGATGAAAGGAGGGGCAAAATGCCCTTGGTTCTCTGGCTCTTTCACTTGTGAGGAGTGTTGCCAGGCTTTATTCTAAATACTTCAGAAAGTTGCTGAGCGCTAAGAAGCCTGAGGAGCTGTGGTCCTCAGTGAGTGCCTCTAAGCCAGTCTCATGAACTGTTTCCTATTTTCAGAGGGCAATCTGAATTTTGGAATAAAAACACTTGAGGAAATCAAATCTCAGAAGATGAAGGAAAAAAATAAGAGACACAGTGGTGAGTTAGTACAGTCAGTACTTTAGGTGTTAGCTGAGCACGTGTTTCGATGATAGATGGTGGCAAATAAGCATGTTAGTAATAGACACAAGGAGACAGCGTGTGGGAAGATGCTCTTTTCAAAGTTCTTGGAAATCTGTGGCTTTATTAGTTTAGTTGAAGATGGAAGTGGTTCAAGAAGAACTGAGTTGTGTTTTTGGGCTATTCAGCGTATTTTCCTTGAAACAGTAGATCACCGTATTTAAAGCTATGTGGTTATTCCACAAATGCTTGAAAGTCTGCTCCTAACGTCAGCCTAGAGTCCTAAATTGTGATGTGCTGCTCATTTCTTTGTGGTGTTTGAACATTTGCCAGTTAACTGTAAATTCATGCATGTATAAAAAGCTGTACGCAGACCAGGAAGCTGCTGATGCTCCAACTGAGTTTCTGGGTGTGCATTACGCTCCTCTTAACATGTGTGTTGGGGGCTTACAGCAGTGCTTACAGTAGAGCTATTTGACCTGCAGTGTGGGTTAAGGTGGGTAACATAGAAAAGGGATTCGGTGTTACTGAAACACTGGATATGTTACTTTTATTATAGTTAGCTTTGTTACATCATGTCTAAAACTAGACTGAAGCTCTTCAGGGCATTGTCCTGTCTTCTGTTTCTGAGAAGTACTTAAATGCTTTAGGGAACTGAAGCTAGAAATACACCCTTTTGTTTCAGTCATTTCACAGTTTAGCTTTCTAAATGTCTCTTTGTTTATCAAGTCTTTAGGGTGGAGTAAGCTCTGTGTACTTACAAATTGCTGCATCAGACATGCTAAAGCAGTGTTCCATGTCATTAGTGGGACCGACTTGGTCTTATCTGTTGTTTTAATATAAAAATCTGAAATAATCCATTCACGTATGCTGACATGGTTTGTAGAAAAGCATGACCTACAAATGAGTAAAGCACTAAATAAATAAATAAATAAATTACTACTTGCTAGAAATAACCATTGCTATAATGTTGCCTTAAAATTATATGGTACATGTATATAATGCTCATCTTCTGTTGGTGATGCATGAATCTGAGTAACAGGTACTTTTGGCTGCAGGAGCTGTGTTCACAACTCTTACTGCTTGGAGCAGACTGCACAGAGAGTTGCACTAACAGCCTGCTAGTGATATGCAGATCAGAAAGTTGGGAAACTGGGTCATTTATGGGAGCTGTCAATCCATGCCATGATGGTGTTGCAACTTGGATTATTGAGGGCTCTTTTTGTAACGGGGTTACTTACTTCCTTGACACATTAGTGAAAGTCTTCTCTCAAGACTGTGGCTCTTGCTAATATATAACACAAATGGAAACAATTTCAAATACTTGCCAGCAGGCTTTGCTTCCTTTTACCTTCATGCGGATTTTTCCTGTAGCCTATGTAGTAGGGAATATTGTGTTCAGATAAATAGGGTTTGGGCAACAGGCTGTTATTTACTTCCAATATTTTACCGCACTTCAAAACTCTTCCTTGAAAACTACTGTAGAAGTTGAAATAATGCTTCAGGTCATAGTTTGATCTGTGGAATTCTGAAACTCCTTGTGGTATTTGATTAAGGAGGCAGTGGGGAGGCATTGGGGAGGCAAGGACAATCCCCAGACAAGGACTGTATATCTCGAAACAAGACGCTGCAACTCATGATAAGGAAGCGGCAGACGGACAGAGAAACAAATGGAAGGACTATAAATCTCAAAACTGGACATTGGAATTCATTATAAAGATACAACAAATGGAAGAATTAGCAACAACCAGCGCTTGCAATTAAGAAACATGCCAGCTCAGCAGATTCCTGACCAAAGGTGAAAAGTACACTGTGAGGAAGACTCGGGGTCTTCCTCCCAAAGACCCCTGCCCACGTCCCAAAGACCCCTGCCCACAATTCTTGGGAGGCTCTACGCAGGCGCAAGGTGTCAAAAGGCTAATTAGCATGAGAAGCGAGGGAAGGCAGGGATAGGTAAGGAATATGTATAGGCGCTTGTAGAATATTGATAGATTGATTGTATAAATTCAAGACTGCTTTCCGCCTTGGGTATGCACGATAGGTGGAGAGATCCCCTGTGCATCATCCAGCGCTGCAATAAAGAATATACCACTTCAAGGAATTTCGGCTTTGATCTTTGAATCATATTTGAACACTTTCTTTCTGTGATCAAAAAGCTTCCTTAAACACAGCCTCAAGCTCAATTACACCAGTGTGTTTTTAATTTTCTACGGCTGGTTATTTCTATAGCAATACAGAATAACACTGCTCATAATTCCTGAGGTGGGGGGAACTATACCAGCCTCTGAAAGGGTGCTAGCAAGCACCTCTAATTAGCTGAAAGCTTTTGAGGTATCAGCCCATTGTTTTTTCAGGGAGGGGGGAATGGGAGCCATACTTTGAAACTGAAGTGCTAGGTGCTTAATAAAATGGGTCTGCCAGAATTGTAGGTGTGGTGCTAAAATATGAAGCCTGGCATGGTGGTAGGCCTTGGTGAATCACTGGATCCATCTTTAGGTGTTGCAGAAGTGGGATAATTTGATCCTGCTGTAATATGAATAGTATTGAAATGTCCTACCAACTGAATTAGCAATGTTAACAACTATCTGCGACTCAACTAGAAAATAACCTGCAATCTCATGTATTTGCAATTCACTTTATAAACTCATTGCCATCCATTATGATGATGATGATGTAGAAACACCGAATTCAGGAATAAGGTTTTGTAAATTGATATCATGTTGTCACTGTAGTATTTCAGTGAATTGGAACAGCAGAATTCCATGGGTAGTACTTGTTAAATGTACTTGTCAGCTGGGCTCTTAATTGCATGCCAACTACGATAAGACAGCAAAGGTATACTTACTGGTGTATTTATATTGGTGTATTTATAGACGAAAGAAGGGAGTTTGCAGCCACTTTATGTACCTGTGTAGAGGTTCAGCTACGTGTAATTGTTTTCAGATTGTATGTGCAAAAAGAAGGATTTGGCAGCATTAGCCACTGCTGCCACTGTACAAATAAAGACTGTTGTGCCGTTGTACTGTTTACATTAACTATAAATACACCACAGTAGAGAGAGACTAGAAATTCCAAGCTTTTACTGAAGAGTCATACTATAGTTCTTTTTTTTTTTTTTTCTTAAGCCAAGCACAGCAGGGAGTCTGCAGACAAAACTTTGAGTGTTGTCTGCTTTAGAGCAACATCCAGCATCATAAGTTCTTGTGGAACATGACTGAGCACTTTTATCTGGTGCTTTTTCTTGCTGTAAAGATGCACCTGTAATCTTTTCTCTGAGCTTCAAGTTTCAACATATTTTGTGTCCAGCTAGTAAGAGCATGAAGTCTCTCAACTTTAACTAATTTCCTCAGCTGGTTAACTATATAGTTATTTAGCATTAAAATATTTGTCAATGTATGCACACGTGTGCATATGTGCACAGTCTTGTCTGCACAAAAATCCAAATGTATCCTGTTCTGTCATTTAAAGAGTGACAAATATGAATTACTTATGATGTAGATATGATTGACCTGTATTTTCTAGATACATAGTTGTGGTCTGATCAGCTAATCTGAATATCAGCATCAAGTAGATTCACAGCTCAATGGCCGTTTTCTCCTAAGAATGACCAGCTTCATTTTCTCTTCTTTTGAGAGAAATGGAGTTGAGTAACTTTGTGTGATGAGAATGCTCTTTTCTGTAACCTTTTTGTCTCCTGTAAACTTAAGAGTAGAGCATGGTTCTTTCATCTCTGGTAAGTGAAATGACATATTCCTTTTAAATCATTATTTTGGGGAATGGTCTCTGCCATGCTATTGTTGCATGTTGACATACCTGAGTATATATGGAGCACCTATACAATTTTGGACTGGAGAAATTCTGGAGTTAAGTGGTAAAGAGAGCCTGTGGAAACTTCTGCAGAGTCTCATGTTCTTTTGTAATAGTACTTAATAAGGAACAGATTTGTAGGTTATCTAAGCAGATAACTCAAGAACTTGTTTCAAACTCTAAAGATCCCTTTTGAACAGTAATTTCAAGAAGTATGTATTATCTCACTACACCTCTGTCATAATATGTCAGCATATCTAGATGTCTGTTTTCTATGAAATTTGTAATCAGAGATGGATATCATCACTTTCAATACTCTGCTAATTGACCAAACTCTGCATGGAAAAACTGCAGTTGGACAAACATAGATATACCCAGGATCTAGCTTTAATGCTAGGTAAATGATTTGATCTTTAGAATGGTGCCCCAGGGATGTACATGTTGCTTTTAGCTACAGGCAACAACAGAAGGCATAAGTGTTACTTAGTTCTGTCTCCTCCCAACGTATCCTCTGTGTCTTGCTGTAAGAACAGGTGAACTTGATGTTTGTGGACGGTACCAGCTGAAATGCTGGGTTCACCTCCCTGTGGAGAAAACTGCTTGCTGAATCTCCAGTGCATTGCAAACAAAATTAAACTTCTTGTAAAAGAAGAGATAAGGCTCCTTACCCCAAACTGGAGCTTGCGTATGTGTATTATCTACTTCATTTTTAAATTGTGTTTGTCGAGGCTCTGGGGATGGCATCTGAAATAGTTTTTAAGCACTAAATTATTCTATTCTATTCTATTCTATTCTATTCTATTCTATTCTATTCTATTCTATTCTATTCTATTCTATTCTATTCTATTCTATTCTGTCTATTTCCACCCAGAACATGAAGACCAGCTTCTTGTAGAGCCACCTTTTTTCCACGAAATCTCTCAAGAGCGAATGTATTAGCCTAAAATGTGTTTGGTAGACAGTTTTTTTTTTTGTTTTTTTTTTTTTTTTAATGTAATTCTTCTTTAGTTACCTAAGGTAATACAGTGTAGTCGGTTAAAATATAAATAAATTATACTGTATCTTTTTGATTTCTCCCTCATTCCCCCAATTCCAGCCCTGTCTTATGCTTTCTGAGCCAAAAAAAAGCCACTTCTGTGGTTTAATGATATGAATTATTGCTTGTTTGATCAAACAATGTTTTCATTCTACCTTCTGTGCTACTTTCCCAGGAAACTGATAATTAAAAGAAGCCAGCTCCCTAGAATTTCAGACAATGGCAATGGAATCTGCTCTAATCAGTTCAGTCCCTACCACTGCATCTCGTTTTGCCTTACTACAACTGGAAAGTGATACTGATTCAGAGCCTGGAAAAGGCAGAAGTGGCCGACGTGCTGGTAAATCTCTAGCTTCAGGGTGTAGATCTATAAATGTGAAGAAAAGAGAGAAAAGAAGAAAAAGGAGAGAACAGCAGCAGAGTGAGGTCAATGATGTAAAGGGATTGTATTTTCAACAGTGAGTAAGGTTGTTGTCTCATCAAGAGTTTTTGCTGTCCCTGAAAAGTCATTGGTTTTGGTTTTCCCTGTGAAAGAAGAACTACTTAATCGCAGATTACATCTTTACATTGTCCTGTCTTATGTTTCTGAGAAGTACTTACACGCTTTAGGGAACTGAAGCTGGAAATACACCTTTTTGTTTCAGTCATTTCACAGCTTAGCTTTCTAAATGTCTCTTTGTTTATCAAGTCTTTAGGGTGGAGTAAGCTCTGTGCACTTACAAATTGCTAAAGCAGTGTTCCATGTCATGAATGGGACCGACTTGGTCTTACCTGTTGTTTTTCATATACAAATCGGACAGAATCCGTTCGTGTTTTGCTCCTTGAGCTCTGTCGGCATTGTGTCTACAGATGTGTCTGTGTGGACGTGTGCCTGGGCACTCCCGGCGGCTGCTGGGCCAGCAGCTGCGAGCAGTTGTGAGCGTGGCTCGCCTACTTGGAGACCGCTTGTGTTTGAGGGAAAACTCAGCCTTTACCGCTGAGCTCCACCGGAGCCGTAAGGAGACGCTCTCCTCCATGACGAGCGCGGCGATGGAAGCCGCATTTCGCACCCCTGCTTTGACCACAAGCAGACGGCCCCCTCCACCCTCCCCAGGACTCGAGGGCGAGCTGTGCGCGTCCCTGGGGGCCGGGGGCTGCCCCCCGCTGCCCTCCGGTGTCCCCTCACACCCACCCCCCAACCCCCGCTCCGCCCGCGCCCTCCTGCCGCGGGGGGCCGCTGTGCGCGGCGGGGCGGCGCCGCCGAAGGTTGCGGCCGTTGCCTAGCGAGGCGCTGTCACCAGCAGCTCGGGCGGCCCAGGCGCGGCCCGCCGGCCCCTCAGCCCGCCCGGAAGCTGCCTCCCGCCGCCCGGAGCAGGTTTGGAGCGGGGAGCGACGGGGCCGGGGCTGGGGCTGGGGGGAGCCACCCCACAGCGCCGCTGAGCCGGCATTTTGCTTGGTGTTTGTTTGAGGAAGTAGGAAATGGGATCTCTCCCCTCCTCCGCCCCTCCCCTCCCGCGACTGGTTTGGGTGTCATTTTGGGAGGGGGGGGCGGGGGGGGGGAGTCAGTAAGTTTTCAGTATGTGCTCGTGATTGCCGTGCCCTTTCTGAAATGAGCAGGATTTCAGGCTCTTGCTTCTCTTTCTTGGTTTCCCTTTGCTCTGTTCTGTACAACAAGGCTTTTTGTCAGCTTCCAATGTTTCTCAGCTCTGAATGGACAAGCCCTCAATGCAAATGGGTGTGAGTGAAATGCCAAAACTCTTCTCTTTGCAACCACAGAAGACTTGTGTTTCAATCTGGTTGCATTTTCATGCAGGCTGAATTTGATGTGCTTAGCTGGTGAGTCCTGCCAGTTGGGTAACAGAGCAAAAAGGCTGCGTGGGAGTTGAGCAAGAAGGAAGTTCAGCAAACTTTCCTTTGCATGGCAAAGCCTCCTTGACTGAGAATCAGCAAGAGCAGAAGATGTGTTTGGGATCCGGCAGCATTTGATACCCATCGAGGCTTTGGAGTGTTTCTGGTAGACATTTGTAAAGAAATCCTATTCGATGCTTCTTCTTGTGCTTCAGAATTAATAGATGGGGGGCAGTATAAGGAACCATGGTTGCTGAAATATATAACTAATAAAAAATAGTTCCATATGGGCATAAAGAGACGGATTAAAATCAGAGGAATGCTTGGTGTGTAGTAATCACAACTATTTAAAATCATACCCACCATGTAAGCAATACGACAGCTTTCTGTGCTTCTGAAATTCTAAATACTTGGCCCTTGTAAGCAGAAGATGGCTTTCAAGCACGTGTGTGTCTATAGGTATAAATTCAGGATAAAAAGGTTTTGTTTGAATAATTTCTGTTGCCTATGCATCGGTACTGTAGCAGTGAGAAAATAAGGTTCATTGTAAGTCTATGCTTTATCAAGAGTTCATTAACAAGATCTTACAATATTGTTGCTTCATCCGGCAGTATAACATCCAAACAGAAAGTCTGACCACTTTCAGACCAAAGGTTAAGTCTGCTAGCTTAGAAGGTAATAGAAGCAAAATTAGTTTCTGCACTGGTTTAACAGTTGTTAACATATCTGCTTTTTTATCACAGTTCCTTTCCAGGGTGTAATGATGCTTATGTATTCTTTGGGAAACTCTTCAACATTCTGTTTCAGCAGGGAGTTAATTCTTTATTATTTAACTCGGAGAACATTTTTTCTTAGGTGCAGAAAATTGCAAATGAGGTGAACAGAGGAATTGTAACAGATCTCGTAATGACTTCCTGAATACCGAGTGGGGAGCACAGAGATGGAGGCCGGCATGGAGGAGATCCTGGTTAAAGTTGCAGTAAGGGTCAGACCTCTGCTTTCCAAGGAAGTACTTCATAACCACCAAGTATGCGTGAGATTAGTCCCAAATACACAACAAATAATCATTGGGAAAGACCGTGTCTTCACTTTTGATGTTGTATTTGGCAAAAACTCAACCCAAGAAGAAGTTTATCCAGTTTGCATTAAACCTCTTCTAGTGTCTTTGGCTGAGGGATATAATGCTACAGTATTTGCATACGGACAGACAGGTTCTGGGAAGACTTACACCATTGGAGGTGGTCACATTGGTACGTTGTAAAAAGTCTTTTTTTGTGTGTGTGTGAACAATGTAGTTCTGCAAATTAAGTATTTAATACATAACAGATGATGCTTGAGAATTTTTAAGAGATAATGAAAAAATGTATAGCAAAAAAAGACATATATATTCCAAAGTTTATGTGATGGTTGTGTTCTAAACACAAATTCTGTGTCCGTTAGGCTATACCAAAAGTATGAGAGAAAAAAAAAATAAAAAAAAATTAAAGTGCTCTTTCCCATTCTCTATTCTAACAGGCAACTTACACTACTTTCTGAAACACAGTGCTTTAGAAATTTTGGCTACATTTATCCTACTTAGAAAGTATCTGCTTTAGGTAATTGTATGAAGCAAACTCACTCTTGGACTTTTTTCAGAGTCTGACAAAGAGATTTCATAGATAAATTTCATGGAATAGAATCCTAGAATGGTTTGGGTTGGAAGGGACCTTAAAGACCACCCAGTTGCAACCCCCCGCCACGGGCAAAGATGTCACCCACTAGACCAGGTTGCCCAGGGCCCCATCCAGCCTGGCCTTGAACACCCCCGGGGATGGGGCATCCACTGCTTCTTTGGGCAACCTGTGCCAGTGCCTTGCCACCCTCTGAGTAAAGAATTTCTTCTGAATATCTAATCCAAATCAACCCTCTTTTAGTTGGAAAGCCATTCCTCCTTGTCCTATCATTACACCACCTGCCAAAGAGTCCCTCCAGAGTCCCTCCCCAGCTTTCCTGTAGGCCCCCTTTAGGCACTGGCAGGCTGCTGTGCCTAAAGCCTCTTCTCCAGGCTGCACAACTCCAACTCCCTCAGCCTGTCTTCGTAAGAGAGGTGCTCCATCTCTCTAAGTATCCCTGTGGCCCTCCTGGACTCTCTCAAATACTTCCACGTCCTCGTGCTGGGGGACCCAGAGCTCCAGGTGGGGTCTCACGACAGCAGAGCAGAGGGGGACAATCACTTCCCTCCCCCTGCTGGCCATGCTGCTTTTGATGCAGCCCAGGATGTGGTTGGCTTTCTGGGCTGGAAGCACACATTGCTGGCTCAGGTGGAGATTCTCATCATCCAACACCGCCAGGTCTTTCTCCTCAAGGCTGCTCTCAATCTGTTTTCTGTCCAGACTGTAGTTGTGCTTGGAACTGTTCCAGCACAAGTGCAGAACCTTGCATATTGGCCTTGTTGAACTTTATGTGGAATTCAAATTTTGCTTTTTTAAAGGCAGATATCTGAAACTCTACTATTCGACTTAGTTGGTATTTCCAAGTCAGTGTTTCTCAAACACCTGAGACTGGAAACTACTATTTTTCTGTATTAGTTCGCAGAAGAATTCTTCAGCTTCTGCATGTATACAATTTTGCTTTCTGACTTTCCCTGAAATCCTGTATCACCAGCTCTGGTTATCTTCCCTTCCGTATCGAGAAGTCACAATTTGTTTGTCTGTTCTGCTGAATAAGAGAGAAGAAGTGGAGTAGCAGGAATTAGAAGACTACCTGGATTTTTCTTGGTCCTTGATTCTGAATTTGAAACCCTGAAAATTATGTATTCGTTCTTTTTGCATAAAGGATTTGAAGTTTTATCATTAATTCATTAGCAAGTTCAAAATATTTTTTTCTTCTAGCGTGATTTTTTACTAATTTAATTTTCTTGTAGTCTCGTACCCGCAGAAAGTAGTAAAGTTCTGTATCATTTCCATGCATTTCTGATCAACAGAAAAGCAAATCTTTACATGAAAACTTGGGAAAACTGAGCTCTTCCTATTCCTTATTATATTGAGTGATAAACCTCGCAGACTTCTCTTTAGTTTTAGTCTTTGTAATTTGTGTGACAGAATGACTGCAAGTATCTGTGACATCTGTGTTTATATTTTAGCATCATTTTCAGAGGATGAAAAAGGCATAATCCCACGGGCTATTCAGGAGTTATTTCAGCATATTTCTGAAAACCATAACATCAATTTCCGAGTGAAGGTATCTTATATAGAGGTTTACGAGGAAGAACTTTGAGATTTATTGGAGTTGGAGACCTCTGTGAAAGATTTACATATCTGAGAAGATGAAAAGGGAAATACAGGTAGGATTTCAGCTCTAGAACTTTGTGCATTTGATTTCTGTTGTGTGCACAAATTATTGTTTCCATCTCTTGAAAAGAGAGCTTACCGATGACTAATACTAGACGAAGTCACGTTTTCAAAATATCAATTCAGTTTAGCTGATCTGAAGCAGCCTTCATTTGAGATTCCTATGAACAATATCAATGTTCCTCCAGAAGCAGCATCAGGTGGTAAGGTAGTACTGTTACTGTTTCTGCAAATTCAGCATAGAAACACAATTGTGCATGATTATTCAGTTGAATGAATGCTTTAAGATTAAGCCTTTGCTTCTCACTTCAAAGTTATATTTGTTAAGCTACTTATGCTGTAAATATCTGCTTCCATTCCACTAAGAACTATGTTCTTAACATAGGCTGGGAGTCACTTTTACTACAAACTTTCAAAATTTCTGTCTTTTTTTTTTTTTTAACTGACAAAGTAAGCTTTGAGCTAGGTTTGCTCATACTTTTTTTCTAGATAGCACTAGGTTGCAAATTGCATAAGACGATGTGTAAACACCTAAGTGTATTCTGTGTATTCTGTTTACAATACTGTTTCAAATGGTGTGACAAAATACACCCATATATTCTATTTCTGCAGGTTTCAGATGTGTTGTACTTCATGCTTTCCACATACTGTTTTATTTTATTTAGCTATGTGCTACGACCTTATAATAATGCAGGCTGGTATGCTTCTGTGATTTGTGTTTATAGATTGACTCTTCATAATTGCAGTAAACTTTTACTGAAAAGTTTAAAATTAATGTAATTATTCTGATTTTCTTTTGGTGTTTGAAGTGATTGTTGGTGCTAAGGAATTCCTAGTAGAATGTGCAGATGAAGTGATGAGCCTGTTGGAAAGTGGCAATGCAGCTCGTCACGCAGGCACAACACAAATGAACGAACACTCTAGTCGATCACATGCCATTTTTACTATCAGTATTTGTCAGAAACAATCTGCAGAGTCTCAAAAAAAATAGTGATCCACAGGATTCATCTTGGAAATCAGTCCAGATGATTGCTTCAAAGTTCCATTTTGTGGATTTGGCAGGATCAGAGAGGGTGACAAAGACTGGAAATACCAGTGAAGGATTCAAAGAATCAATTCAAATCAATAGTGGTTTGTTGGCCTTGGGAAATGTCATCAGTGCTCTTGGAGACCCAAAAAGGAAAAGCGTACATATTCCATACAGGGATGCTAAAATCACTCGCATTCTGAAAGACTCCCTAGGAGGGAACGCCAAGACTGTCATGATAACATGTATAAGTCCATCCTCATCAGACTTTGATGAATCTGTAAATTCGCTCAAATATGCAAACAGAGCCAAAAACATTAGAAATAAACCAGTTGTCAACTACAACCCTGATCAAGACCGGATTGATGAAATGGAACTTGAAATCAGATTGCTCTGAGAAGCTTTGCAGAACCAACAAGTTGGTAATCAGTGTTGACATGACTTAAATCAAGAAAGAACCTGAATCAGTTTGCTAGAAGAACAGCTCACCCAGCTTCAAGTTCAGTGCTTCAGCTACAGAAACTGTTTGGACGAAGCCTTCCCATTCCTGGTTGATTTGAATGATGATGTTAGCTTAAAAAGCAGGAAGCTCTCACCGTGCAGCAAATTGACACTGGAACTGGCACCATGCAAGAGCCCCATCATATCACAATTCTTCAGCTGAGGAGAGAACTAAAGAACTGCCAGGTATTTCTTTCTAAGTTGATTGTTTAGGTACCTATGAACAAATCAGGAAAGCTAATGTGTCTGTCTTGTAGGAGGAGGAGATAGAGTTCCAACAAGCTAGAATTTTATAAAATCAACCTATTTTCATTTTTCACACTGAATTCTGGTAAGCCTGTAGATTGTTACCTCGCAATCGCATACACAAATTCTGGCTTTTCTTGGTTCTCATCATCCTAAATTACAGCTCTGTTATTTATTCTTCATTTTTTTTCTCTGGCTTATTGTAAAGCTCTGCTTCCCAGGTTCAAAACAGTGTAAGAGCTGGGTAAGAGCTGGATACACTTGGTGGGTGATGCAAAAGAACGGAGAGGTGCGGTGTGTACCTCAAGGAGACTTAATACTGGGTGAGAATAGCCCATGAACTGAATTGTACCATGTTAATTAGTATATTACACTGTATGTTATCACTACCATGATTACTATAGGTGACTAATTAGAATGTATGGAAAAGAGTGTAACCTGAGCATGACATAAATGGTATGGAATAAGGGGTGGATAGATGTCCTGGTTTCAGTTAGCACAGAATTAATTTTCTTCCTAGTAGCTGGTGGAATGCGGTGTTTTGGCTTAGGATGAGAAGAGTACTGATAACACCCCGATGCTTTAATTGTTGCAGAGCAGTGCTTATACTAAGCCAAGGACATCTCAGCCTTTTGCTCTGTCCTGCCAACGGGCAGGCTGGGGGTGCAGTAAGAGCTGGGAGGGGACAGACCCAGGACAGGTGACCCAAACTAGCCAAAGGGGTATTCCATACCATCTGACGTCATGCTAAACAATATATAGGGGTGGCTAGCCGGGGGGGAGGGGGCCGGACTGCTCGGGGTTAGGCTGGGCATCGGTCAGCGAGTGGTGAGCAATTGCATTGTGCATCACTTGTTTGTATATATTATTATTATTTCCCTATTATCACCATATTATTATTATTGTTATTATTGTTATTATTATTTTCCTGTCTTATTAAACTGTCTTTATCTCAACTCACGGGCTTCACTTTCCATTTCTCTCCCCCGTCCCGGAGAGGGAGGGGGGAGGGTGAGCGAACGGCTGCGTGGTGTTTAGCTGCCGGCCGGGTTAAACCACGACAAAACTGAAAGATACCCAGGTAAGCATGCCATCCACAGCTCGGAGGAGATGGTTAGGGAGATGCTAAAATAAACAGGGCAATAAAGGCTCTTGAGCAGCTCTTAAGAGTTGTATTTACTTGAAAGATATAGGTTGTACAGAAAAGACAGAGTTGTACAGAAGTATCTGTCTTTAGAATAGTAAGACATAGTGTGTCTATACTTTGCATTTGGCTCCTAAAGGTTTTCTGGAAGGCCAACTACATTTGGAAGTAACCTTCAATCACTATTGGATCACTTACCCAGAAAAACATCTGAAAAAAAATAACATTATAATTTCTTTAATCTTTAGGCTCTTCTTTGAGATGAAAAATGAGGAGGGCCATCCTTATTTTTTTGTTTGAGAAGTGTATTAATATTATGATTGATGCTGAGATTTTACAGCAAAATCTCACAGCACACCGAAGAAAGTAATTGGATTTAAATACCCACTTTGTAAGGTAGTGTTGGTTATGGGTCCATTATTTCCTTTGGGAGAAAGAAATTTGTCAAAACAAAATCAATAGATGAGAAACAGAAGTAAAGAAACGACTGGTGGAAACCACTTTTGAAGGGAGCAGCTGATTCCCCAGAGGGCCATGCTGCCATAGCCACAGGGACCTTGACAGCCTAGAAAGGTGGGCTGACAAGAACCTCATGAAGTTCAGCAAGGGCAAGTTCAGAGTCCTGCACCTGAAGAGGAACAACTGCAGGCACTAGTGCATGCCGGGGGCCACCCTGCTGGAAAGCAGCCCTGCAGAAAAGGAGCTGGGCGTCCTGGTGGCCACCAAGTTGAACATGAGTCAGCCATGTGCCCTTCCTCCTAAGAAGGCTAGTGGTTTTGTTGGCTGCACTAGGCAAAGTGTCACTAACAGGTCAACAGATGTGATCCTTCCGCTCAGTGAGGCCACAGCTGGAGTAGTGTGTCCAGTTGCAGTTGCAAACTGTATTTTGTGGTGCGTTATACACAGCATAGGCAGCCAGTCAAAAGAGGTGATTCTCCCACCATATTTAGCATTGATGTGGCCTCACCTTGAGTATCGTGTGCTCAGGGGCACCCCAGTTGAAAAAAGGATGTGAAGATAATTGAAAGTGTGAAGAGGAAGGCAACAAAGCTGGTAGAAGGGCTGGAAGGCAGGTCCTATGAGGAGAGACTGAGAACACTTGTGTTGTCCAGTCTGAAGAATAGGAGGCCAAGAGGCGACCTCATGGCTCTCAGCAACTTGCTGAGGAGGGAAGGTGCTGGTCTGTGCTGCTGGTAACTGAGGGAAGAATGCATGGGAATGGCACAAAGCTGTGGGGGATGTCCAGTTCACGCTGGACATCAGGGAAAATTTCTGTACCATGAGGATGGTCAGACACTGGCACCGGCTTCCTAGCGAGCTGTTTGGTGCCCCATGCCTGTCAGTATTCAGGAGGCGTTTGGGCACTGCCCGCAATAACATGCTGTAACTTTAGGTTAGTCCTGAAGTGGTCAGCCAGTTGGACTTGATGATCTTTGTAGGTCCTTTCCAACTTCTCTACTGCATTCTGCTTGATTCTGTTCAGTTCCGGGCTCCCCCATGCAAGAGATTCAGGGACATAATGGAAAAAGTGCAGCAGAGGGCCACAAAGATGCTTAAGGGACTGGAGCACCTCTCCAATGAGGAAAGGCTGAGAGAGATGGGACTGTTCAGTTTGGAGAAGAGGAGGCTCAGTGGGGGATTTTAGCAATGTCTTACAAATACCTGAAGGGAAGGTGCAGTGAACGTGCAGCCAGGACAAAAGGCAGTGGGCATATACTGGAACACAAGAGCTTCTAGGCAAACATCTGGAAGCACTTGTGTACTGTGTGGTGGCCGTGGCTGTGCACTGGAACAAGTTGCCCAAAGAAGTGGAGTCATCCTCTGAGACCTGCAAAAGCCACCTGGACATGGTCCTGGGCAACCTGCTCAAGGTGGCCTTGCTTGAGCCAGGGGTTAAACCAGGTGACCTCCAGAGGTCCTTTCCAGCCTCAGCTGTTCTGTGATTCCATGGTGGGAGAATTTGCCATATATACGTCACAACTTTGCAGTTCCACTCACATCTTTGAACAACAAATAAATATATGTATGTATTTAATTTTCCAACGTCAAGAATAACAATGCCTGCTTTTCCACTGGCTGAATTTTCCTTTTATTATCTAGCAGGCTCTAGCTATGGATGAAGAAGTATTCAGCCAGAAGGATCATGAATTGAAGATATTGCAGAATCAGATAAAGACATTAATACAGGAAAATGAAGAGCAACTGGAATCTTTAAAGAAGGCTGAAGAAAGACATAGATTACAGGTATTTTTCCTCTGGCATATATTACATATATCTATATCAAACCATCCGTCCACCATAGGAATGTACTCATGATTTCAAGACAGATCCTTCAGAATTTTTTTGGATGTAAACACCTACCAGTCTTACAAGCACCTTGTTTGAATTAGAGCTGTATTCCCTAATGAGCTGAGATCATCTAGTGGGTGAATCACAGTACTGTGATTCCTGAAGTTTGTGTATCAGCCTAACTGTGCCACAGCCTTCCTGTATGATATTAAGTGGTTCATTCACCCTCTCTTTGCTTCCTGCCTTCCTCCAGATCTGTGTTGTTGCTAAGTTGTTTCAGGACGATTCATGATTTAGGACTTGAAAGGCTTTAAAAGATTGTTTAGAATCTCAAAAAGACCATCAAGTTCCTACAGAATGCTTTAATTGAAAGGCTGTGTAGAAACATGCTTTGTTATATCTTTATTCAGTGTGAGAGTAAAGTATTGTTGACTTTTGACTTTTTAAGACAGAATTTCATCCTAGTATTCTGAGAGTTTACTATTACAAGAAGCTGAGTGACACAGTGGAAACACTGCTTGCCTCCTTCCCTCTCTAGATCTTGTATATGCTAATGAAATTGTAATGGGTAGTAAGTGAATAGCATTTCAAGATCCAGGAGACCATATATAGGATAGTTGATAGATCTGACTTTATAGGATGATAGATCTGACCTTTTTTAAAGAGAACAGCATAAACATGGCTAGTTAGTACTCTTCTCCTTTTTCTCCTTTTTTTTCCTTATTCTCCTTTTCCTCCTTATTCTCCTTTTCCTCCTTTTCCTCCTTTTTCCTCTTCTTTGCTGATGGCTTGGGGAGAGTCAATGAATGAAAGGTAAGTACACTGGTCACCATCTTTTCCTTCCCTCTGTAACTTTTTTTCTGTTCTGTCATTTCTGGATAGGCTTTTTTTGTGTGTTTTCCCTTTTTAACCCATACTGCATATTGTCAGCTTATTAGACTAAAACAATCCATGCTTCTAATACACATAGATGCTTATATACGATTATGCTTATAATTGTATCCTATGGAGGATACGAGGCAGATGTTATGAACAGAAACAGTTGTACTGTAGGCAAAAGATCGCAGCTCTCACTTTTACTTAAAAACAGAAAAATCAGTATAATAATCAAATCAAATGCTTGTGTCAAATGGCTTAAAGTTGTATGCACAGGAAAGTGTCATTTCAATGATACATGACAGAATAAGAACTGTAAAAGTAGCATGTAAATGTTTGTACCCATGTATTTATGTAACAGGTTATGCACTATGGGGTTGTATGTACAAGGGCATAAGGGACAGAGTCTTATAGGGATTAAAAAAATAAAAAAGTTGTAAGGTGGAGTTGCCCATTACTACTTCCACAATCATAAAATGTATGGTATTGACATATATATTCTTTTTGCTATGACACAGAAATATTATGTATTGTATTCCAACAAAATGTCAATTTGTGGGGCATTGTCTATGTATGGGGAAAGGACTTGCAGTCTAAGAAGATGAGAAAAAAAGAATAAATAAAAAATATATGATTCAAAGTAGGAGAATGCATACTTTAGTTAACTATCTCTAGCTGTTATTCAAATTTCCTGTTGGTAGGCAAGATTTTCGATGTATTCTGAAAGGAACAGAGAAGACTGAAAATTGTATGGTCTTGGCCTTATGGATAAATCAGTTCAGTGAAGATATGTAATTTTGAACAATGCACAGAGATTGCTGTAGGAAAGGCAAGTAAGTTCTTCAAACTAGCATTACCGACAAATTTGAGGCTGGGTAGAAAAGAAAGTAACGGTTGATACAGGGGATCCTGGGGTCACGTACAATTTTATGAATGTTAATTAATAAAAATAATCTTTCAAGTTGGACCACTCCAAGAGGAAGAGGAAGCCTACATGTATGTACATTTCATTCTTTAAACTCAGACCATGTGCTTCATTTGAACATTTTTCTTGAATTACCGTTTTATTTATCCATGAACACACAAATAAGGCAAGCAAGGGCTGATAAATATGTCATCTACTTCTCACTAGATGTCTAAATCTAGCTGACATAATTTATATAGGACAGGTCCTTTAGAGACAAAAATGTCTCAAAAAAAATGATTGGAGTTTGGGGAGAGGTAAGATTCTACCTGTCATGCCAGAGAATTTTCAGTTTGTTGCAGAATTTGCCTGTGCACTGCAGAAGAATTTAGAGTTAGTGAATGATATACAAGAAGACTGACCTTTATAATGAATTTAGAAAGGTATGATGCAAACCTGATGATCAGCAACCGTTTTTGTTTTTGTTTTTTTCATATGAGAATGAAAAAATGGTGGAACAGCAAATCCTTATTGATCAGCTAAAAGAAAAATTAGAGAAGTTTATGGTTGTGAAAACTTGGGACTTCTCAAGTGCTTGTGGAGATGGGCCTGCTGTTACGGCATCTGCAAGAAGGCCATACAGTGTCCCACTCACAAAGAGTCTGCTACACTCGCTTTACCCATCTTCAGGGACAGAGACACGAAAGGTAAGGTCTACCTAAGCATTACATTTTTTTTAACAGTTATCGTTCAATAATTCAGTTTGGCGTGACAAATTATGGTGACCTATTGTCAGCTGCTGTTTAGCTTTGAAGCATTTTAGCATGGAAGACTGAAAAAGTACTTTTGAATGTCTTGCAACACACGCTATGTCCCAGTTGTCCAAAATCTATGGGCTTACATTTTGAATCCCAGAATGGCTGGAGTTTGAAGGGACCTTTAAAAATCATCTAGTCCAACTCTGCCATGGACAGAGACACCTTTCACTAGATCAGGTTGCTCAAAGCCCCATACAAATTGACTTAAAACACAGAATTTATCACAGTCATAAAGCTGTAGTCTTTAGTGATCTTTTTGTGCAATGTTTAACAGTTCAGATAGGAAGCATTACCAAAATGAATGATTATTCTGTACTGATAAACTGAACATTTTGGGTAATAAGTTGGTAACAGTACCTTCTTTTGCACTTGGGACAAGTGTTCTAAGCAGAACCTTCTCTTGCAAAACCTTCTGGTACACAGGTACTCAGAAATATTATTTAAACACCTGCAATTCTGCATACAAGGTCAGGTAGTGAAAGACTTTTAAACTGAAATACTATTGGAATATCAATAAAGAATTACTGAACTATTCCAAGTGTTTTTTTGGTGCTTTTTGGCAGGTGTATACCAGTCCCCCTGCTTTTTCCCTGGCTCGGATGATGGCAGGATTCCGTGCTCGTAGCCAGATGATACTGAGCTACATAGAAGATCAAGATGAAGTCCTTCACTGCCACCTCTCTATCAGAGTGATGAAGAGAAAGAAAATACAGACAGTCAAAAGTAATTTATTTTTTTTTTTCTCATTTAGGTAATTTTTTCTTTAACTTTTGTTACAGATAAATATATAGCAAATACAATATTACTGCCTAATCCTACTGTAATGTGAGGCCATTTGTGATACTACTTAAAATAAATTTGCAGGACCAACTAGGCATATTATGAAACTAGTTTAAAAACCACGTTTTTTTGATGCGATAAAGATTGCATGATCTTTGTTTTGGGGACATCATCCAACAAGATCAAGCATGGGAAGAAGAAGGTGCAAATGCTTATGTAAGCTTTCTCAGTTTGGCACTCTTCTCTTTAATATCATGTACTTTATATAAAGTTAAAAGAAAAAAAATCCCTTTGTGTTTAGAATGTATCATGTTTTCCATTCTTTCTTAGGCATTCAATAAACCAAAAATGGACACGAAAACAGGCTTCTCTGTGCTTTCCCTTTGAGCAAAGTGACATGAAATGTCAAGTTGACAAGTCCAGCTTATGTGACAAATCTGTGCCACAGACTGATACAGCCACAGGTAAAATGGAAGTCATGAGAGTAAATTGTGTTAGATATAGTACTAGAATATGCAATAATGTCTTTATCACATGTAATTATTTTTCTCATCAAAATGTCTTTATTTGCTACAAATACTTTTTTCATTATAGCTCAACATAAATTTATTTTTTAATTATTTTCCTTTTCCCTTTTCTGAAATTGACATCAGTGACCTTAATGTTTGAGTACTACTTACTAGCGAGAAAGCACTTGACCTACAAATCTAGTACTAGTTCAAGAAAAGGAAACATGCTATTATTTCATCAGAGATGCACTGAAAATGCTTAAATTAAATATGTTTTTTCTCTCTCAGATTAGCATTCATTAGCATTCTTTAAATGCTAATGCATGCTGTCATTTCCGTATTTAGATGGCAGGGAAAAGACTCTTTGCAATACTCTCTCCTTTTGGCTCTTTCGCTTCATCTGTAAGAATTCTATACATACTATATTTCAGATCACTGTCTTTTGGCTAAAGAGTGTATTCCTTTTATTCCATTTTTATTCCTTTTTTTTTTGGTTTCCACATTGCTTTGTTTTCTTTCAAGGTGAAGAAATCGACTGCCTCCAGAAAAGTCATGTTTTTAACATGCAGAAATTAAAGAATTCAGAGTTGAGACTCACTGAGGCCAAGCAAAAAATGGGAGAACTTGCACTTAACATCAAAATGAAAGAAGAACTTATTAAGGAATTAGTAAGAACAGGTAAGTGACTGAAAAATTGAAATGAAGACATTCAGAAATAAGCAAGAAAAAAGACACAAAACTTCTGAAGACCTGCATATCTTAGTTTTTGGGTAATTTTCTTCTGCGGGAATACTTCTGGTAACTTACAGTTTCCTAACTTCTATGAATTACTTGCTATGAGTGCATTGAAGGCTGCAAATTTTTATTGTGTCCTACTCAGCTGTGATCTGCAGATTTGTTTGTTAAATATTTTTTTGTGTTTTGTAGCTTATTGTGTTTGTCCACCTATAGTGTAATTTTTCATGTATGCTTAGTGCAACTGATCTCTTCATGGACATGTGTTTGTCACCCAGTGTCTGGGATAGGAGAGAAGATACGACACTGTGCTGGGAATGCTTGCATTGCCATCATAGCAGTAGAGAAGCAGGAGTCAGAAGTGGATGAGGGAAAAGGTCAGTGTCCCTGTTAGCCTATATCATTACACACCTGTCCTGATATATATATGCTTGCCAGAAACTTATCATTGTGATGACCCTAAAGATCTGTGCTTACCTGTTTCAATCACACTCTTCTAGTGTGTACATATTCTCCTGAGGCAGTCTTTTGGCATTGAGAAACATTGTGCGCCCCCAGTAACAGTACTCACGGAATCCCAAACAGAGCAAATCAGATTGCCCGAACAGGGCAAATCAGTAGAAACACAATCGAGAGTTTTTTGCTGATTACCAAGTTGAAAGCTGAGAAATATGTAGCATATTCTTCTGGGGAACAAAGAAACAAACATACAAACAAACAACAAAAAACATAATAATACAGGCAAGCTATTTTGTCAAGGACTGCAGTAGGCAGAAAATTTTCACTTGATGTGGCACTCAGGTGTTACTTTCTTTGGTGACATCAGATGATTTATGAAGAGTTCAGATTTAAGATTCCTTTGTTCATCTATATTTCAGTGTTATAAGGGAGCTGTTTGTTTAGGTTTGGAAAATGTCTCAGAAATTTTTGGTTTAATCAGGATGAAGTAAGTAACGATTCAATTACAGGTTTAAGTGATACATTGCAAATTATTAGCTTGCTGTTTTAAAACTATTTGGATATGATGTCTTTAAGGTAAGGATGCAGAGTGTGTAAGCAGGCAATATTCTTTGAAGATAACTAAACCGGAACAAGAATCCCAGCAGGCCAAAATGGAACTGGCCGAAACTCAAAAGCAGCTTCAGGAGCTGGAGAATAAGGAGCTGAGAAAGCCAAGCTGCAAAGAGAGTTCCGAAAGAAGATGGATGCAGCTAAGCTGAAAGTGCAGGTATTTCCAATATGACCATTAGGATTTGCAAATTCCTGTCTCAGCATCACCTTTGAAATCCGTACACTCTGATTGTGAAACTCTCACCAGCTTCACACAATTGAAGCTAGTTGGATTGAAGTAGCCAATGAGAACCTTCACACAGTTATACCCACTACTATTTAACAACTAAGTAGTTAGATAGTTCTGTCTTTGATGATTTTACGAAGGCTCAGAGACCTTAGAGATAATGTGTGATTGTTGTGGCAAAATGTAGCAAGTCTTGCTCACTGTCCTAACTCAGTGAAATAGAGAATTAACCTGAGTCGGGTTTTAGTTTTAAGTTTTCCTGTTGTTAAGCTGAAATTTTCCGTGAACATTCAGGCCTTACAGAAGAAGAAGCAAGACACTAAGAATCTGGCTTCTCTATCTAACCAAAGTGAAAAACGAGCAATAGAACTTGAGCAGAACGTGGCTCAGATGAAGCATCAGCAGACCCTGCTAGAGAAAAGACTGCGTGAGGAGAGTGAAAAAAAAGAAGCAACTAGAAGCAGAGCTTCAGCGGGACCAGCTACAAATTAAAGTAGGATTCTTTCTGTTTCCTTATGACAAAGAATAAGATCAACCAGTTTGACCTTTGTTTTCCCAAAGGCAATGTACTATACTACCAGATTTTGTCCTTTTAAGTAATTGCTTACTTGACACTGAAGAAATTGTGTATAAGTATTTTCACAGAAATCTTCATTCTTCCTTTCTCTTCAGCTATTTTTTTGAATGTTATTATGTGATGTCTAGCCCTGAGTTGCAATTTTGCATGTAAATTAGTTCAATATTTCTGATTTCATGATTGTGTAGATTCTGTCATTAAATGTGTTTGAAAAACACACTGACTGAGGCAGAAAGAGTTTTGTTTGTTTGTTTTTGTTTAGAGGAACTTCAGCTTAAGATGGAACAGCAACAGAAGATTCTTAAAGACAGAGAGATTGCTGCATTTAAAAAGAAGAAAAATAACTCGGTGTGGACTTTACAGAAATCAGAGGTAGCTAATCTATTCCAAATCTGTGTGGACACTGAAAAGAAAGGTGTCTTTATTCACCCCGTGTCATCTTTGTAAAGCGTTTGGAAGAAGAGTATTCCGTCCTCCCTCCCCTGTTTTTTTTTTAAATTGTTATTTTTTTGTTGTAGCAAAAACTGAGACAAGTCAAGAAGCTCTTTAACTGGTTTTGAATGAACGAAAGGAGAGGGCTGTAATGTCTTTGTTTTTTCTATGACTTGTCAAAGGTAGTAATGCAGATAGCTGGAAATTCAACGAGTTTGGTTGTCTGGTAGGTTTGAAGGTGATTCTGATGAGCTCTGTTATAAATGTTGCATGGTTTGTTTGTTTATTTCTTTTCCCATCTGACAAATATGACAAATGGCTATGGTTTTGGTTGTTCATGACAGTGTTAGAATAGTAGGTTTCCTGTGCAACAGTGCTACCTGCATGATTTCAGAACTAGACATTGGAACATGAGAGTTTCATGAGTTAACCAAAGTCTTTAGAGGTGAAAATCAATTTAAAAAATGAAATAAAAGCAACTTCTTAGCCATACCAGCAATATGCCCACTGATAAACCATTGCTTCAGAAGAGACTTATAATAGACTCTGCTAGCAGGATCAGAACTCCCATTTTTTCTTTCTTTCAGCATCAGAGTTTCTCATCACGATGTGTTTTTCCACAAATCTTGGTCTTGGGCAAGAATCATGCAATGAGGATGGGCTAGCTGATTTCTTGTGGTACCTTTCAAACTTAGTTGTTGTCATTCTATATATGACATCTATTTCTATAACTGTTTTTAGGAAAATAATACATTTCCTTAAAAGCATCTGATAAAATTGTTTGCATAAGATGTAGTAATATAACATTGCTGAGCCTCTCCTTAAGTCAGTCCTATTTCTGTATTATCCTGAATCAGGATTCTGTTGAACACTTAATGTTAAGAATTGAAATGTTGATTTCTCACGTTTTATCAGTTACTCTAAAAGAGGAAAAACATAGTCATAAAATTCTGACCCAAATAGTCCTCGTTAATGCTCTCTGGATCTCTGTTTAAATTGTAGAAGTTAGAAGAGCAAAAGAAATGGCTGGATGAAGAAATGGAAAGAATTCTGCAACAGCACCAACAGTTAGCGGAACTAGAAGAAGATTTAAAGAAAAGAGAAGCCATTGTAGCTAAAAAAGAAGCATTATTGCAAGAGAAGAGCCTCCTAGAAATCAAGAAACTGAGATCTAGCCAGGTGATTTAAGAAATAAAAAAAAGAAAGAAAGAAAGAAATTTAACACAATTGTAGAGCTGCCTGAAAAGACTATGGGAGGAGGGCAGCCGGATAACAGAAGAGGTTTAAGCCATGCAACTTGTATCTCTAGCGCTGCCATTACATTATTGTGTGGCTTGATCAAATGAACATTTTAAACATGAATAATAGAATGTAATAACCTTTATTTACATGATATCCCCGAAATTCTAACAACAAAACAAAATCTGACTTCCAAAGTTCTGTTATTGCAGCACATTAAATAACGATATCTAAAAAATTGCTCAGTGCCTGCAAAGTAGAGAACATGGCAGAGAAACATTCTGTATTATTTACTTTGGCTACTGAGAAACAGAAATTGAAGTGTCATTGTCACCGTAATGACTAACTCATGTAAGATATGTAGAAAACTGCACATTGCTTTTCTTTGTTTTCTTTCATCTTTTGATTAAATAGTAAATTTTATGGTAGCTGTCTACTTAGCCTAAATGGCGTCCCTTTACAAGAAGTAGACAGGTCTTCCACTTTAGGATGCGACAGTCTCATGTACATGTTTATGGGGAAGGAGTTTTATACTTACGGTTTCTTTCATTCTTCCTCTTATTTCTTTCTCTCTCTCTCTCTCTCTCTCTTTTTTTTTTTTTTAAAGGCTTTAAACAAAGATAGTATGAAATTGTCTACTCGCTTAAGTATGCTGGACCAGGAATTGTGTGATAAAGGTATGCAGCTTCAGGACAGCACTACTGAAGATAAGACAGACATTCTGGAAAAAATTCAGGTTCTTCAGAAGGAAAGGGATCAGCTACTCAGGAGAAGAAATAGTGTGGATGAGAAACTGAAAGAGGGTAACTGAAAAGTGTTGTCAGCTGAAGTAAGTAACTATCTCTGAGATACATCAAAGTTTTAGGCAATGTTGTATAATAAAGTATTCCAATCATGACCTAAAATGTCTCCCAGTATTAGACAGTAGAGAATCAAGGAACTGAGGTTGGGTGTTTTTGTTAACAGCCGACATGAAAGTACTGCTATAATGGCACTACTTCCATAACAGGGAACAACATATACTTTCAGAGGAACTTACTTACTTTAGCTAGAGTCCGGACAAATGTCGCTGGCCTAACAATTCTATAATTAGAAATAATGAAACAGGATGTCCATCAATTTATCTTAGGCAGCTATTTTCCTATCAGGACATAGAACAAGGTGAAGTACTCTAATAGTGATGTCCCTTGATTTTTTTTTTCATAGGCTTTTGTGAAAGACCAAACCTCACCTGAAGGCCTCCATATAGTTACAATGAAAATAAGCCATATTATGGATGTTACACACTTGAATTGATCAGTATAATTAAGTTGAAGATTGAATAAATTGATGTCAAATACACAGTTTTGTTTTAGGTCTTGAGAAGCAGCAGTTGGGGCCTATTACTGAGCTGATAGCATGCCAGAAAGAATCCTATTTGCTTCACTCCACAGAATCTTCTGCAATACTTCAGGGCATGAATTTCTGCCACCTTCCTGCACAGATAATGGTCACCAAACTGCTTACAGATCTGATTGGTTCATTAATCGCTAATTAGAAAACTAGTTCAACTGAAAAAGTAATAGAAGTCATCAAATTGTGGGGAGGGGAAAATGGAGGAAGAATAGAATGTAGGCTTTTGTGGTGATGAACCATTTGTTTGAACTCTGGTCTGTGGAAGGGATATCAAGACATTTCCTGCTTGCTCCAAGCAGGTTCTAGATTTGTACTCTTCCTCTTATTTTTCCCATTCCATTCTCTGTACAACTACTAGTTAGTCTTGCTCTTCAATTTAGATTCACCTTTGAGAATGAAGTTAATGTCTTATGCACACAAAGGTTTGTTTTGTACTTTTTTTACAATCTCACTCCTGTGTTTCTGTGTAGGAAGAACATGTCCTTTTGCAGCTGGAAGAAGGAATTGAAGCCCTGGAGGCTGCTATTAATTACAAGAATGAAAGTATTCAGAGTCGCCAGTACTTGCTTAGATCCTCTTCACAGATCCTTTCACAGAGTGAGGATAATGCAATAGGAAAACTAGTTTCCTTGTCTGCTGATGAGCTCAGAGCTATCCTCTTCAAATACTTTAACAAGGTTTGCTTTGGCTAACGATCAATATTTTAGCCTATTACCTGTTATTGCGCTAAATAGTTAAATGAAATAGTGTCAAGAAGTAAAGTCAATTTAATCCACTTTCCTTGAAAGCCTGCTTAGGTTACTCACATCTGTTGTTAATTTGGATATTTTGCATCTTGACATCAACATAAAAAAGGATGCTTTTCTATTACTTGTTTGTATCTTGTTTTGGTGTCATTAGCTTAAAAGGTGTTGCAACTCTGGAAATTTCCTTGCTCCTTTCCACTGCTTTATGCAGTTGTTTTAAGATTGCCTAAATTGCAAGTTAGAATGGTGAAGCTTGTATTACAAGCAAAGAGCCAGCGGAAAGTAAAAGACACAGTCTTTTACTTCCTCGTCTTTCGGGTGCTTAACATACAATGGTGCTAGCTCAGACCTAGGAATCACCAGTCTTTATCTTGTTCCCTGTCTCAAGTCCCCCCTTTTCTTGAGCCTAAGAAAATTCTTTGGCTTATTACAATCCTTCTTGATTAAAAGTTTTCATTAAATTCTTACCAGTTTTGACTTGGTGCTTGTTTCAGTTACACTTCCAGGTATCATAATCTAGTCCTTCATACAGCACCAAAATGCACATTGTACCACTACACAAGTCAAGACTACTACTCTTAAAAAGAAGATCAGGATTCCTCTAAACGATTGCTTAAGCCAAGAAAAGTTGGGTAACCAAAAGGTTATTTTGTTGCATAATTCTCGAAAACCCCAGGAGGTGTCATCTTGAATTACCTTACGTAATCACCTTAGACTAATCACCTTATTACCGTAGTCTTTCCTCAAATGTTTTCGTGCTCAGTCTCAATTCCTCCTGCCTCATTTACACACATACAGCAACTAATATTGATTAAAGTGCATCCTTCCCCTTGGGAGGCAAATAAAAGGTCTAGTGCCTAAAACATTGATTTGTTCTAGTTGCTTGCACCAAACTGTAAGATGTTGTTGCAAATATTGGTTTCCTAAATGGGTTAGATCTTCTCCTTTGTCCGGCATTTGGTAAGGCCTGCCATACAATATCTCCAAAGGGGCTTAGTTTGACCAAGTTTGCTCCTGGGGGATGGATGGAGCCCGTGGTAGGGAGCCGTGTGGGAGCAGTGCTTGAGGAGCTGCTGCCTTTGGCAGCCCCTGCAGGCTCACTTCAGGAATCCCGTGTGAGGGATGAAGTTCTGTGTTTTTTGTTTTGTTTTTCTTTTGTTTTGTTTTGTTTTGTTTTTCTGAAGAAACCGGGTGTTTAAGAAGGAAATGCAGAGTTGCCTTTGTTTGGCACTCGATGGTCTTGAGGTCTCTTCCAACGTAGACATTCTGTGATTCTGTGAAGTCACAAACGCCAAGGCATCACACTGGCTGGCTCTGCAGCACAGATGCCAGGAGTGCCGCTTGGCATGGCGGCGGCGGCGCGGTGCCCCAGCCCCAGGCCCGTCCCAGCCCCAGCGCACATTGCCCTCCGCTCCCCCATGGAGCCCCCCGCCGCCTCAGCAGCCCCGCGGCGGACGCCCCATGGCAGAGCCGCCCCCGAGGAGAAGGAGCCCGCAGCCCTCTGCCCACACCGCACCGCACTGCACCAAGCGCCGCGCAACGGCTGCCACCACCGCGGGGGCTCCTGGTGTGAGTGGCAAGCGGTGGCAAGGGGGGGCTGCGCTTCCTGAGTCGAGCTGCTGGACACCGGCTTGCCTGGGCAATTGCCCATGTTGCTGAGGAGGCAACAGAGCCAAAGCCCTTGGGGCTGAAGATCCAGCACAGCTGGGGAGGCTTTGGCATTTCTGCACAATGCTGCTCAATCCTGCTTGGGAGCCCAGCCTCAGGTGCGGAATGAAGCCAAGCAAGCTCGAGGGAAACTGTGTGCTGGTAAGTTGTCAGTTCTTGCTTTCTTTTTCATTCCTCACGCCTAAGAAAACCTAACTCTTTCAAGCACCTGTTTGAAGACACGGTTTGATGGACTTGATTCTGGGTGTGCTCCTTAAGCTTGTTTGGCAGCTGTTGAACCCCGCTACACTTGCAGGAGACCTATGCTCGAGTTGATGCTTGCTGTGATCAAGCGGTGTTCTTTTGCTCTTCTTTGCTTTGGGGATGGCGGGTGAGGTTGCAAAGAGTTTTCAGGAGGATTCTTCTTTTCCTTTGCAGAATCCCAGACTGCGTATTAGAGCTGATCTTCATCTCTGCTCGGAAAAGCTTCACGGGCCAAAAGAGAATGGAGATGAGGAAGGCAATGGAGAATGATGAGGACTATTTGCAGTCAGCACCCGTAAGCTTTGTGAAAGAATCAGGTGCATTTCTGTAGTGGTAGAAAGCGTAGCTGGAAAGACTTCCTAAGGACGTCAAGTCCAATTCATTGTTCTCAGTTAGAGCAATCCCGTAGTTTAGACTCCTGATAAGGTATTTGTCTGTAGGCAGCTGCCAACTTGTCCAGCTAATCCAATTCAGCCTGGAAAACAAGCAAGCAAGCAAGCAAGCAAAAAGCACAGAAACCTGCAGTTTATGGAGTGCAACTGTCTCCTTTCTAATCTCATGGGTTTCACCAAGTTTTGGGTGACTCCAGGGCTGGCTTGCCAGGGAGACTTTCTTGAATTGCTGGCAGATCAGCCAGAAGGGCAATACAAGGCCCTGGCTAAACACAATCTGTAGGCTGCTTCTAGATCAACAGTTTCCTTGGTTACTCCACAACCTCCACAATCTCCACTTGCTTCGAAGCTGTGAAGATTGCAAGTCCACTTTGTGTTTTTCAGCCACTCTGTGTCAAATGGTAAGAGTTTTCACTGGCTGTTAAAACAGAAAGGACAAAGAGCCCCTCCTCTGGGTCTTCAGAAGGCTCCTAAGATCCCCCAGACTGGCTAAGTAGCGACACTCTAGTATAGATGCATCTAGATGCAGTAGAGCTAGATGGTGGGAGAGAGGCTCTAGCATGGACGTGACACGCTTTGACAGCATCTTTTCTCTGACAGCAACTTCTGCCTTGGCTCTTCCCATCAAGCCAGAGCAGTTTCTTGGCCTGCGCAACCTGCAGACTGACCTCTCGTGTGTATCCGTGCTGGACTGAGGGTAATGTTTGGAACACACACTGATGCTGTATTCACTAGAACTTTGAGAAGAGAGCGCAAGAAGCTAACCTGCATACGAGTTTCTTAGGTTTCTGTAGAGAGAGAGAGAGATGTACATGCATGCATATTTACTTCTGTCTTTACTTCTTTCAAGATATCTTTTGTTCTCCAAAATGAATCCTCTGACTGTTACTAACGTATGGGACACACCTTGACACTCTAATGGCATAGAAATACTTTTCAGCTCATCCTTGCTATTGTTTCTGGATTGAAAAAATAATTGTGAATATGATTACCTGCTTGGAATCTTTTTTTTTTTTTTTTATTTAGTATATATCTATTCTATTATGAAATCCTATAAAAAGGAGTGAACTCAAGAGGAAAAAAAAAAAAAAGAAAACAATTTTATATCCACTTCTAAATTAGCTCAACAAATGAAACAGTAAAAAATGCACATAATATTTCTTCTATCCCAAGATTTCATGGTACAATAGTTCTTTGCCTAACCCTGCAATAGCCCCATAGGCATTGCAATTGCTTACTTGTGTTCTTCTCCTTTGCTTGTGTTTAGTGTTTGCTTTTCTAATGTTACAACATTGGATTGATTTACCTCTTTAGGTATCAAGAGAAGAAGGCATTTGCTTCAGAGGACAGTACTTTGATGCTTTCCAGGGCTAATGGCCAAAGTTCTCAAAGCACTTTTTTTTCTTTTTTTTTTTTTTTTTTTTTTTTTCCCCATCAGTGATTTATACATTTGTCAATCTTTCCATCTTCATTTACAACTCCGAATTTAGGTTTTAGGTGAACAAGAACCCTGAAACCAGCTGAAGCCATATCAGACATGAAGCCATATCAGACATAGTAAGGACATGTGTCTGTGAGGAAGTAATTCAGAGTGATTCTCTGGTGTCCTTTGGACAGCTTTCCTCTGGTCCTCTGCACTAAGCATCCCCAAGGGATATTTCAAAGCTCTCGGAATGATCTGTCATTCTCTCTTCCACTGGAGTCTCTATTAGAAAAGCGTGACTATTCCTTGCCCATGTGGAAAAGAAGTCCTCCTTGCGTTGTTTCTAAGCAAAACCTCTTTCTTGTGTTCTATGGACAGAAACCACTTGGCTAGACAAACTCAATCATTGCAAATGGAAGGAGTGGAACTACTTCAGCACCGTGCTTCGGCTTCTAAGCAGAACTGTAATGTAGGTGGGGACGTAGCAAGAGGACATGGCCAAGCCAGGGTGGACTTGAAAGTGCCGTGTCCGAGCCACAGCAAGAAGTCCGTGATTGCCCCTTGGAGACTGCTGCTCACCTAGTAGCACAGCAGCTGGAACGCTTCTGGATACTGCTGATGGATTGCCATGAATCAGGCAGTGACACAAGCTACGAGAACGACGGAAGTGACTGGAAGTGATGCTTCTCCCTGTTCTCCATTGCAATTTGTGAAAGAAAGGAGAAGAGAGGAGAAGAAGAAAGGAGAAGATGGGAGGGAAGGGGAGGGAATGAAGAGAACGGGAGGGAGGGGAGGGAAGGGTAAAAACGAGAATGGGAGGGCAGGGGAGGGCAGGGGAGTTCTGGGGAGGGCAGGGGAGTTCTGGGGAGGGCACGGGAGGGCAGGGGAGGGCACGGGAGGGCAGGGGAGGGCAGGGGAGCAGAGTGTAGTGGAGTGTAGGGTAGTGTATGGTAGTGTAGGGTAGTGTAGGGGAGGGGATTGTTTGGTGAGGAGAGTGTAGGGGAGCGTAGGGGAGGAGAGTATAGGGGAGTGTAGGAGAGGAGAGTGGAGTGGAGTGTAGGGAAGGGGAGTGTAGGGGAACTGAGTGAAGGTGAAGGTAGGGGAGGTGTGTGTAGGGGAGTGTAGGGGAACTGAGTGAAGAAGAGGGTAGGGGAGCAGAATGTAGGGGAGGGTAGGGGAGCAGAGTGTAGGAGAGTGTAGGGGAACTGAGTCAAGAAGAGGGTAGGGGAGCAGAATGTAGGGGAGTGTAGGGGAACTGGGTGAAGAAGAGGGTAGGGGAGCAGAGTGTAGAGGAGTGTAGGGGAGCAGTGTGTAGGGGAGGTGTGTGTAGGGGAGTGTAGGTGAGGAGAGTGTAGGGGAGTGTGTGTGGGGGGAATGTATGGGAGTATAGGGGAGGAGAGAGTCGGGGAAGGAAGTGGAGGGGAGGAGAGGGAAGGGGAAGGAGGGAATATTGCCTTATTTGTTACCTTTTTACTGTCTTCGTGTAGAGCCGTGACAGGCAAAATAAACTATGTTGGTGAAAAGGACGTCTTTGTCTGGTGTGATTCCCGCTCCCCCAGTTTAAATTAATCAAGAATAATCTGCTCCTGATTGAGGTCTTCCCTTACTAGTGCAGTGCTAGGACCTACGTGCTCAATGTGCTGAGGATGTGCAAGAGTCTTAGAAAACAGTCAAGTTTTCCTCCCTCCTTGCTTCTTTATGAAATAAACATGATATCATACAGCACCGGGCTGTTTTTCATGATGGAAATTCACTTCTACCCTGCACAACAAAGCTTATGATATATCCAGACCAGAGCTAAGCCGTCAGCTTGGGCAGCCACTGTCAGGCGTTCGCTTCTGGCCAGTTGCCCCTTGGGGAAGCCACTTGCACTGGTTGCTTTCCTCACAAGTTTACCAAGTTTGCGTAAAGCTCCAAAGCTCAGGCCTATGCAGACACAGACCTGCTGCTCCTTTAACACACAAGAGGGGGCTATTGTTCACAACAGCTTTTCCAGTGCTTCTCTCCGTTTTTTGTTGGAAATCCAGTCCTTGCTTGCAGATTGGCTTTTTCAATTCAGTGATTAGTGGGTACTGGAAGGTTCAAAAACAACACCTGACAATCTTGTCCATACGTAGGTAAGGAGAGATCTAAGGAAGGAACAGGTTGCAATACCTAAGGCTTATGCATCGCTCAAGCTTCCAGTTGAGCTGTGAAATCCACACCTCAGGTCACTTGAGGTACCAGGAGTCCCTGTAGAACATACAGGGGTCTCCAGCAGTGAGGTTCCCTGAGCAGAGGGCTTCAAGAGCTCCACAGGGAATGAAAAGAAGACTTGTGATATCCATGAGGAATGTGGCTTGCTCTCGGCAATAGAGACAAATTCCTTTCTGATTAATGCTCCACCCTGCTCCACTCCAGGGACAGATGCCTATGGCAACCTGGTCCCAGTACGTAGTACTAGGATGAGGTGGCAGGGACTGTCCCCATTCATTTTATTTCTTCAGGGTGGCCATGCCTCCTCTCTGGCTGAAGGTGGGCTTCATGGACCGTGTGAAGGGGAGAGGTCTGGGGAAGGACTGAAAAACTTGAGAAATACTCCGAGGATAAATCAAAAGTTGGTTGCACTGAAGTAGATAGGAAGTGCAAATGATAGCCTGGGTAGATTTGCTGCAAAGAATCTGAAGAATCTGGGTCTGCTTGCCAGAGCACTCATCCCAGTGGCTCATGATTTCTTTTGCACAGTTTTGGTTTTTTGTTCCCCAAGTCAGGACGGAATTTTGGTAATGCTCTTACACTTACCTCATGAAAGAAAGACATGTTCTTTACTAGGTATGATTTTACCTGCTTAGATTTAGGGTACTTAGGCTATGCTATACAACTCTTCTTCACAAGAATAGTCTTCTCTATACAACTCTGTATAGTTGGTCTAATGAAATGAAAGGAACAGTGTCAATTTACAGGAACAGTGTCAATTCCAGCATTTGAAGCAGTGCTGTGGCTTCATAATTAATAGACAGCTTTTAGAAGAACAGACAAAAATGATTCTATCTATCTTTATTTCCTGTGTAGATTTACTTATGTGGTTCTTTCCCATTCATACTAATCCAGCTATTCACATACAGACCGGAGTTATGCACTAAAAAATTATGTCACTCTATCACTTTCTGTCATGATGTAATTATTGCTTACAAGCAGCAGTCAATTGAACAAAGCCTTTCACATTACTGGCTGTCTAACAACTATGCTGCTGTTGTATTTCCCAGGTGAACCACTTCAGAATTTCATAGAAGTGAAGAAGGATGCCTATATGGTATGCTATCTGGCTACCCAGGTGTAGTCTGTTGGTTCCAAAACTGCCTGTCTTCACCTTGGGCAAAAGAACACAAGGTACTCAATATTGAAAAGATACCAGATAAGCATTAGTATCTTGAGTGTCGTAAGTACTCCAAGCCCGAAGGGAATTGCCACATTTCCTCTTGGCCAGCACAGCCGTGGTGTTTTTAATATCTTGGAAAACAAAATGATCAGGTATGCTGTGAATCAGCTGGCAATTTGCTTTGTGGCTTTTCTCATGAATTCTGCATGCTTCCTTTCTTTGGAGATACTTGACTTGTACATCCAGGTCTTTCTTCTTTAAGAAAGTAGAAGCATCTCAAAAAGCAAAAAGTTACCAAGGTGTTCGAAAACAGGAGTCCAAATCTAACAGATGTAGGGATTTATAACAGAGGAAGTGGAGACAAAGATCAGCCATGAAATAGATCTGAGAAAAACACAGGTAGCAGTGTCACGTGCGGATAAAGGAAAAGAGATAACCAAATGTCTTTCCTGAAGTGGAAAAATAATGGGGAAAACAAGACTCATGGGAAAAGCAAACATCTTAGCTGGGATTGACAATAAGTAAAAAGCTACTACGCAGAAGTCTGTAGCTGTTGTAAAGTTGCCATGCCATTTTGCAGAGCAGAACGCAAACACATCAACGTGCATTCTGGGCTTAGAGGAAGAAGCTCGTGAATTCTTGGTAGTTCTCATTCTGAAGTGAAGGGTCTGTAATGTGCATATTGAAGCAAAAGTCACACTTGTACAATATGTATAGAATTCCCTGGAGCATTTAACAAAAACGCCTGACTGGTAAGGTAGGACTGGTTAGAAATGCTCGCAAGTTGGATGACAGCTGATGACTAGGTTACAGTGCAGAGTAACCTTGGATTTCAGATGACAACATTGCGGTTGTGCCAGAAGATAAGCTGTAGATCACCTTACACGAGCATGACATTTATTTCACCCATTCTTGTAGAAAAAGGGAAGGATTAATTCATTAGGAGGAAAGAGGCACAAGAATACAGTGTGCCTCTTTGATTTGTTCCGTACCTAGTTGACATCAAGAAATACAGACCTAGAAACCCAATGACAATCTTATCTACATCTATGTCCAAAACCTAATTTGATGGAAATCTCAGAGCATGTGCTACTACAAGACTAACAATGAAGATCCTCTGCCCAGAAGAGTCTTTCAGAAAATGCTTCTCTCTACTCCAAATTGTCTCAGAGCAGAAGCCCCTGAAAGAAAAAAGAGCCTTGCTGCAGAAACACATAGCTTTCCCAGTGAAGATTGCTCAAGACTTAGTGCTGGAAGCCTGTTGTCCGAACTGAGCAAATGACTGCTTGAACAAGAATTTGTTTCCAGCAGCCTCTGCTCCACAGTGGCAACATCTGGCCAGAGGAAGACAGGAAGCCAAGAGGAGACTTGCCTTTGTATGTGTGCCAGCCTCAGTCAATCCTTCTGCACACAATTCAGCTGTCACCCCCATGGAAGACAAACACCTGCGAGGAAGTACAGAAACTGCTGGGATTGGAGGTGGTGGTATTGCAACCAGCTTTGGCTGCATTCTTCGACAAGTCCGGCTGTTCTACTGGATGGAAATGGGAATGCAAATTCTGGCATGACAACTAACACCCTGGGATGAAAGAGGACATCCAACAGGAGACTGCAAGACAAACTTTCTTTCAAAGGAGGAAAGAACAAGGACAAGATCATATTTTTACAGATTTGTTGTTGCATTGCTTCACTCTCTCCAGCACAGTAAAATGGTGACACTGATGGACAGTAAAACCAGTTCATTTTCTTCCTATGAAAGTTTCTCTTCGGGTCTTCTTCCCAGACTCCACTCTTTTCCAGTGGCTATGGCTTGAAAGCAAGACCAAGGACATAAAGACAAGATTCACTTCAACAATCAGGTTTGCTTATGGACAGAAGAAGTAAGGTTAAGACACGGCTGAAGATGAGTGAGAAACTACCAGAGAGGTGGGCTAATCAGAGAAAGGCTGTAGCAAAAACCAGTCTGTTGGGTTAGCTCTTACTCTACATTTTTAAGCACTTGTAACTCATCTTGGTGCCAGGAACTGCAGTTTACTTTTCAACTTCTTTTTTATAATTTGTGATAGTTACACATTTTCAGTCCAAAAATAAGATAAATTGAAAGCTGACTATAGGGTAAAAATACATAAAAAACAGAGCTGTGTATAGAAATTAAAATAAAATAAAATAAAATAAAATAAAATAAAATAAAATAAAATAAAATAAAATAAAATAAAATAAAATAAAATAAAATAAAAAAGGATTCTGACCTACTTATTATATATTTTTAATTTCCTTCATAACTTACCAAGGAACAGACTGAATTTTAATAAGAGCTTTCTTTCTCCACCTCTCAGCCTTTCGTGTCTTTGACAGACTTCCGCAGTCAGCCAGTTCTTGCTGTTTCCGTGATCTCTGCAAAGAGTCTTGTACTCCCTTATCTTCGGGTCGGTAACCTACAATGGTGCTCGCTCAGACCTAGGAATCACCAGCCTTCATCTTGTTCCCTGTCTCACTACAGAGCTCACCCTGACATCCCTGTTGGAAGGAGAACGCTTTCTTACCGGAGAGGACTACTGTGCATGGCTGCCCTGTGTCTCCATTGATCAGACTCACAGCAAAGTAAACCACATGAGGATGAAACGGATTTCCCTCTGGACGTATCAGAGTATGTATCGAAATAGGACCTGGAAGAACAAAGGGCGTTCTCAAGAGCCTTTCCCATTCATTTGCTTAGTCATTGGGAAACTCTTTCAGAAAATTCAGGCAAACAATTTCCCTGCATGGAAACCTCATTTTGTCTGTAGAGCTAAGCATTTATCCAAGGATACCCAGTTTTCTTGACATGGTATAAGCCTTTCTGCTCTAACTTCCCTCGGATTTTCTTTTCTTCTAAAGTTCATTTCTCTGGAAAAGCAATGCAATCCTTGAATTCAGACACCTGTGGAAAACTTCAGAAACTTCCTGGTCAAGAACTTTCTTCAGAAAGCATCAATGATATCACAACAACAGAGACTTCTTTAACACATCCTTTAAAATACCCACAACAGACTCTGTATCATTTACATGCAGACCAATCCCCAGCTTGATCATCTACATTGAATTTGTTGCATATTAAACGTATTTCTTTT